>NC_092610.1:5982500-6275000 GCF_047663525.1 Anas platyrhynchos
TTTGATTGTTCTCTAAGCTGAAAATCATTTTTCTCCTCTGCCTAGTTGAAACCACAAACTAAATGAAGGATTTAGAAATGGTCTTTAATATGAGCTTTATTAAGATGCAAGAAGAAAAAAAATCAAGCTTAATTTTCATATCTCAGGAGTATGCAGTTAGAACAAAAAAAAAATCTTTTTCTCCTTGCAAACTTTGCAAATTTGCTCGGCAGCCCTCAGCAAAGGGATTTTATTCCCACATCATGGAGCACTCATTATTTTATCTGCTGGATAAAAACGTCTCATCTGCATGTCACTTCTGCTGAGCGGCAGCATCTGTCCCTGCCGCTGGAGCCGGCAGACACGTTGTCGAGTCAAAATGTTCTTCTGAGCTGATGCAAGCTTCAAAAGCAGAGCCCGGGCGTTTCATTATTTCCCCCGCCGCGGAGCATGCCGCGGCACTTTCCTTTCCCGCAGAACCGCGTCCCGTAACACAACGGGACCAAGTCCTGCGCGTACGCTGGGAGGTGGGGTGGGAATGAGAAGCATTTGATGGAAGCGCGCTGAATTAATGCAGCCGTGAAGCCTGGGGCTTGCTGCCAAGGAATTTTGGGGTGGTTTGAATTTATTCCTGCTGTGCCACAGAGAACGCTTGGCCTTGCTTACGAAGCTCGATTCTTGGCTGCAGCAAAACCCCACAAATGGGTAAAACAGGGTGAGCTGCAGCTGCTTTCATGCTCTTCCAGGTGCATCAGCCCCAAAAGCTGGGCGAGTTTGCTGGTTTCTTGGACTTCCTCGTCTGGTAAAGTCATGTCCTGTTTCTCTCCGGGGTGAAACGGAGTTTGAGCCTGCACTGCAAGTGTAAGGAAAAACATTTGTGGGGGCAGCGCGCATGAATTCTCCAGTGTGCTGCTCTTGCATGATGAAAAGAATATCAGGCGATTAACTAGCACATGGGAGCTGATGCACTGTTGGCTAGACAACTGGTGCTGATTCATTAGACTCTAATTACAAGTTATTTTTACCCATCCTCCCATCCCTACAAAGGGCTGCTTGGAAGGCAGCGTTGAAAGTCTTCCTTCATCCAGGCTTTGATAAAAGTCAGATGGAAGCCTGTCTGTCCCTCTTTGTGTTTAGTTTTTGGAAGAAATACAAACCCGGGTTGCACGTGGCGGGGGCACCGCTGCGTTGCTGAGGGTGGCTTGTTGGGCTTCTCGCGCAGGCTGGGCAGGAAGCGCTGCTGGCAGCGTGTGCTCGGCGCGCGTTTCCGAGGGAAAGTCCAAGTTTCCTCGCAGACGAGCAGGGTGTTGATCGGAGCAAATTATGTACTGCACGCAGGGACTCAGCTCTCTGCTTTTTCTTTCAGGATGCTTCACATGTGGCACCTGTACTGATAAAGGAAGGGGTTTATGAGCTGCCTCTCTGTTCCTTTTACTTTATTACCTGTCTCATGCAGCAGGTATAATTAAGAGGGGGTCAGTACCCAGAGTGACACATGGCTGTCCTCTTATAACAGCATGCACTCCGTTCAAGAGGAAGCATTTAAATTCCTTGTTAGTGTCCTGACTCTCAAGGGCCAGGCTGCTCTCTGAAGCAGACCATTGTATTTTCCTCTGTACATAGTTTAATATTCTTTCACTGACTGCTGTCTTTAGTGGCAAATTGCCCACGTAAAAAATCTTGAGGACATGCTTGGGTAAAGCCTCACGTTTGGGGATGAAATGGTATCTGGGTAAGCCTGAGATTTCCAGTATGGGAAAGGACCTGTGTCCCTTCCACACCCTGGGGTGGCTCTGCCTCTTATCCTTCTAAATCTGACGTGTCCAAAGGCATGGTAGCAGACCAATGTGGTGAACCCGTGTGTATGCAGAACAGATTTTGGTAGGGAAGATGCCTAAACATCAGATTTCCAAAAAAGAGCAAAGATTGTTTGCTTTTCTGTGCTTACCCTTTCCTTCTAGACTAAGGTCTGAGGACCATGGGGGGAGTTGATCCAGGTCCTGAGAAATATTGGTGCAGAGAGCATGTCCAACACGCTTCCATAGAGCTGCGATGGAAGTATGATGATTTATGGTTGATGCCATTCACGATTTCTGGCTCTCAACAGGAGCTCTGAAGTTCAGGTAGGAGCAAAAGGTAGAAAGTATGGCAAGAGCTTGTTTTCCTGCCTGAGGAATGGGTCTGTTGGGAAACCTGCCTTGGTGAGATGGCTTGGAGGGAGGTATGCAAAGCAGCTGTTGTGAGTGCGAGTCCCGCATCAACCAGAGCAGTGGGGGTTGTTGTGCAGCACAGTGACTCCTTCTTTGCTAACTTCCATGTCTCAAGAGGTCAGAAAACCAGCATGGAGCAGGGAAGAGCTGGCTGCCCTGAAGCGTGACCCCCCGAGCCTGGAGTGACCCGGGTCAGGCAGATGAGGGTGGGCACAACGGTTCCACGTGGTGGAGGAATTCTCCCGGTCTGGGATGGTTCCCACTCCACAGCCCATAGTTTATAGGTGATACCTGCACTCTGCCAAGTTTCCTCAAGCTTTTCTTGAAGGCAGGAGGGGTGTGGACATTTTGTAACATCTGTGAACCCCATCTGGAAAGGGCTATGCCCCCCAACCATTTTTTCCTCTTTTTTTTTTTTTTCTTTCTCTTTCTGGGGAACTGGAGGGACTGAAACACAAGTGGTGGAGAGCACGTGTGAAAGGGCAGTGGAGCTGTGAGCCAGGCAGGTTATGGTGGTGCAACGCAGGGGAAAGGCTGGGGATTTTTGGCTGAGCTGAGGGGGAGGAGGCACATTGGGGAGGAAGAGGAGGCTGAGGGGGGGGGCAGCCTGAAATGCACCCAGCCATGGGCAGTGCAGGAGATTTTAGGGGAGAGCTGGGGCTGTGGGTGGAGGGCGGAGCAGGGCTTGGTGGCCTGGACAAAGAGGAAAGTGCAACACATACTGAGAACGTGCACGCTTCTTGCTTGGAGTTGATATGAAATTGAGAGCAAACCTCCCAACCCCATTAAGTAGTTCTGCAGAGAAGGCATGGTGCAGGCTTTTTATTACCTTCTGGAAGAGCACAGCCAGACATTTGGCAAGAGGTTCCAGAAAATCACTAGATAAATGCAAACTGCAGGTACTATGTTAAAACCCCTCAGTTCTCTGGTTCCCCCAAGTTTCAGAAGTTTCAGGAAAGGTCTTTCAGCGCACACAGAGAAAATCACCAATTATTCTGTCCTCTGTACAAGTAACGGGGCTCCCTAGAGTGGCTTCTGCAAGCTTCTGGTGCAGAGAATGTTTCCTTTTGTGCCCATTTGATGCAGTCGACAACTTTTGGTGTGCTGAAGGTTACAAAGGAGAAGGAGACCAAGAGCCCTCTCCTGGCACAGACCGAAAGGGCAGCTGGAAAAACAGCACGGGCTGATGGACTCCAGTGGGCAGGTGAAAGGAAGAGGTGAACGTCGGAGTGGGGCTGACTGGCGAGCCACGCGCTTTATTTATAGCCTGTGTATAAATACACTCCGGGCATAAATCCGGAGAGCGTGTTCAGGGCAGGCCCCGCTGCAGGTGTGGGCCGTGGAGGGCGGGTTGGTGCCGCGGCTCCCTGCGGCCTGCCCCTGCCCGGCCACGCATGGGCTGGGGGAACGCGGCCGGGCCCGGCCTGGCATGCTGTCAGGAGGCTTGTAGGCATTTGCATGAACAGCTCAGCAAAGAGGAGGTTGTGGCAGGCGGGTTGCGAGGTGCCTTGGCAGCGCTGCTGGACTTCCTTCCAGGCGTGAGAGGCAGCTCCGGGGGAGGCACGGTGAGGTTTGTCCTCATCGCCAGAGCGCAGCCCCACGGAGACCTGCAAACGGAGCCCGGTCGCTGAGCAGTTCCCATCTCATAGCTATCAGTACCGAGCAAATGCAGGTGGCAGTGAGTTGGGACTCTGCCCCGCTCTTCTTTTGAACACCTCTTTCAGCATTTTCCTATAGATTCAGGACATCTTGTAAGCTAGTTACAAAGCACGGGGACAAGCTGAGGGCTGTGCTGGCAGGTTTGAGTTGTGGTAGCACTTCTTATCAGGGCTTTTCACAGAGCTCAGTAACATCTCAGCACTCCTGCTGGGATCCTGCATCTTCCATGGCAACAGTTTGCATGCTGAGTGCTTGTCAAGCCATGCACGTGTCGCTTTTGCTCTGGAAGCCCCAAGTTACTGTGGCCTGTCTGTGGTGGGCTCCCACAGCGGGTTGTCCCAAGGATGCTGCATGGCTGTGGTGCTTTCAGCAAGCTGTTGGGACCATCTGGGTCACTGATCTGTCCAGCAGTATCTGCTGTCATATGTTCTACAGACACCGTCTGAGGTTGGGACCTTGCACGATTGCTGCAGTTCCAGGTTTGGCTAGATTTATGTATCACCCACAGATCCAATACAACTAACCAACAGTTAGCCCCTAGGTTTAGATGTGATCCGTGTAGTATGAGCTCTGCTCTTCCTTACAGCCTGTGCTGTAACTCTCCTTTAAATGGAAATGAGCACAAAGGTGTTCATAAATTAAGTTTTCCCATTTGGAAAGCAACCCAAGGGCCTTTGCTCGCTCTGTGCTGGGGGACTGTCAGCCTGCCTGACAGTTTTAGCAGGCTTGTGGGTGTGCAGAGCTGGGACAGGAGCAGCAAAAGCCCTTGTCCACCCCCAGGATGGGATGAGCATCTGCGAGCCATCTGTGGGCACCGCAGCAGGTCTGGCTGTGGGACACGGCCGAGCACCCCTTGCTCTTGGGGCATACAGGAGTGGGGGCAGAGGGTCTGAGCCCACCTCACACCTCCCCTCCCACCACCCGAAAGGAGGCTGGAAGGAGAGGTGCACGTGTTGTCTGTGCAGAGCTGGTAGCCTCGGCTGCCTTCTGCAGAGATAAAACCTGACCCCTGGGTCTCCCTCGCTGCTCAAATCTCCGACACGTGCTTGTGCGGGTGCCAGCTCTCCTCCCTCCTCCCTCCCCGGCGATACAGTAGTGTGCAAGCACAGAGGTCCTGGAAAATGTGAGGTAGCGCGAAGGAAAATTAATGTGTTGTCAAAGTAAATAAACAAACAAGGATGGATGCTCTCCTGATGGCCAGGAGGGCTGGGAGAGGGCCAGAGCTGCCCCAGCAAGGACTCCAGCCACATAGTTTGGGTCTGATGTGTTGCATGGGCTCTGGGTTCGTGCTGGCACACAGACCGTGCGCTGTGAGTATTAGGTTACAAATTGTCATACAGTTTTGGTGAAGGCCACGCATATTACAGACGTCTGTGTTACATTATTATCCCTCCAGATCCTATAGGCATTCTTCAGTGCTCCTTTGGGGCATCATCTGTGCTGCTAGTTCCCATAACAACTTGTGAATTCATCATTCCAAAGGAAAAAAAAAAAATCAGCCCAAATTCTCTTGTCTTTTGTCAGCTACTGAAGCATTTGGATCCCTGGCAGCCTGCCGCTCCTTTTCTCCTCCTCTTTTTCTTGTTTTTCATGAAAAGAAATCCAGACATATACTTAGAAGGGTCATTACAATTATTTATAAAGGAAAAAGAGCACTACCTATGCAACATTATAGATGCCGGGCCTTGGTAAACATTTAAAATCGAAACACTGGTAGATTAAAAGATTTTTATGTATCGGGTGCTGATTTAGTTGATGTATTAGTCTCTTTAGCATCTCTCTGACAGGTCTATTTAGAGCTTCCTTTACGTCTGGCCTTCCTCAGGCAATGACACTCATTACTCTCTGCCTGTCAGTCAAAAGGAGTTATAATAGAGCTTAAATGGGTCTCCTGACACGGTGCCCTTGTACCCGTAAGGGAGTGATAAATACAAGGCAGCTCTCCTACCTGCCAGTGCCCTGCGAGGGGCAGGCAGCAGCCACAGGGACCAGTACTGGAGCCTGCCTGGAGCAGAGGGGGGCTTCCCTGCGTGCTGTGGGTACTGGGGAGGAACTGGAGGCTTTTCAGAGGTTTTGGAGCAAGCTGATCTGGTCAGAGGTGTTCCTGCCCAGGGAGGTCAGAGCCAGCTGCTCTGTAAGGTCTCTTCCAACCCAAGCTGTTCTGCGAAGACCGATCTTCTCCTAAACACCAAGACAAGGAAAATCACCATTGTGATAAACTAAAATGGGTAGGTTGAGAGTGTGGAGCTGAAAAGCAGTAATTGAGCACAGGAGGATCAGACTGACGGGGCAGGATAGACAGAGAGGGGTTTTTAGTGTGTGAAACACTCCAGCATCCTCAGAGCAAACGTCACTTTTGTAAGTGAGCATTTATGAACCATCAACGTGGAATAAATATATTTGTTTAACTATTTAGAGATTAATGCAAGTTAATTTCCGCTCCTGTTTACTTTCATAAAGGTTTCTTTGCCCAGCTCTTTATCAGGCTGCAGTGTCTGGACCCAGACAGGTGTTGAATTTGAGCTCCCCTGAGTTTGCCTTCCCACAGGAGAAGGCTGGGTGAGGACACCCACTTTGCCCAGCCTCCCCTGGGACCAGGTACTTAAAGTCTGGGGTTCCCAGAGCTCCCTTCCTCCAGGTATTTTAGTTTCTTGTTCAGGCCTTCAGGGAGAAGACTGAAGGAAAGGAAAGGGGAGGACTTTGCAGAAGGTTATCTACACCACTCATATCACAAGATCAAGGCAAAACCAGAAATACCTGAAACTCCTCAGGATGGCTCTTACCATCCTTGCTGAGGGTTTCCTTCCAGGTCCTTCCAGGACAGGGAGCTGCTCCTCCAGCTCTGGTGTCCCTTCTGGGTCACAGCATCCCCTCTCCCTGACCCCAAGCCCCTCTGCCCTCCTGCCTGCTGAGGCGATGTGCCCCTTTGTGTGCTCCTAGCCTACTTGTCTCGATTTTCTAAAGACTAAAATTAACACATCGGATTTTGTTTCTGTTTTTATCCCTTTTTTACTGCCTGCAGAGAAGCCAAAAGGCACTGGTTTTACCTGTATCGTCACCATCATGTCCTGCACTGCTACTTAAGGGTCCTCCTGTTCCAGGTGCACCCCCATTTGCAGCTGCTTTTCTCCCTGTTTCAAGAAATGATGCGCAAAAATGTGGTGAAAACCGCCATAAGTTTAGACATGCAGATGCTTAGTAACATCATAGGTGACTTTGAAGCTATAGATAGACAAATTCTGTAAGTGTTGACACCCAAGTAATGGGACTTATGTCATGCTCTTAGTCACATCTCCACTTCTGCGCCTGCGCAGCCAGGCTGCTACAGAATACGGAGGTTAGGGACAAAATCTGAGCTCTGGGCAGCTGATGATTCTGCTAAATTAGTGGCCATGCTAGACTTTAATGCAATGGTCAGTCTGAAGGGTTAAAGACTTAGCAGGGAAAAAGCCTGACAACCGTGTAACAGCGCAGCTGGCGGTCACTGGCGGTCCTCTCCCTGACCAGCCCCGGGTTTGGTGCTTTTAAGGACAATGAACTGTGGCTTGGGAGGAGAACTATTCCCATCTGAATTGGATTATCTGACAATTTAAATGCAATTGCATGAAGAGAACATTAAGATATTCTAGATAATAGGTCAGCCTTGTCTGATATCACATAGCGCTAGCTTTGGTCTCTTGGCTTGCTCCACCCTGTTCAGTGGCCATCCAGGAACACAACGAGGCAGAAGTCCTGTAAAACTTGCACAAACTTAATAATAAAAAAGAAAAAATAAAAAAGGAAAAATAAAATTAAAAAAAAAAAAAAGGTACCTCTTCATCTGAATAAAACCCTGCTCATACACACAATGGAACAAATTAAGCTTGTAGAGCCAGCTGTAATTTTGGCATTTCTCAACTTTGCAAATAAACATTCTTTAATTAAAGCTTGTCTCTCGCTTCCGATGATTTTAAGAAAAAGCAAACAGAAGCAGCGCTGCAGGAGCGGGAACCTGCCCTTTCCTGCTCGCACTAACTGGTTGCACCAGCGGGTCCCCTCCGCGTGAGCTGCTCTTTCTGGGAGCAGTTTACAGGGGAACGCAGGTCAGAGTTGCTAATTAGCTTAAACAGCTCATTCCCAGCACACTGGTTAAAAAAACATAAAAATAAAAAAATCAGGACTCCTTTTGGAGAGGTGGTCCAGCAGGGAGGGTAGCACAACCTGTGACAAGCAGGATGTGTCTGGCTGGGGAGATTTGCCAGTCTGAGTCAGTCCTGGGTTCAGTTCCCAGCTGTGCTTATGCAACTTCTCCACTATCTTATTTGTACGAGTTTCGAGTTTTGAATTATATTTGCCTGGCTCTTAAGACCAATAGGAGCCATTGCTCCAGCTTATAAACACCAGAAACCATGGCATTGTCATGGGTCACTAAAACAGCAGGGACTCGAGGACTGTAGGAGTGCTCCCACAGCCCAGCGCGCTCCTTTCCCCAGGGGCTGCTGCGATTCTGGGGAGCAGGGCAGGGGCACCACAACCAGGCATGGGGGCTGCGGAGGGATTTGGAGCCCAGTGTTCAGTGCACGGGAGGGACCGGAGACTTGAGCCCCAAGTAAGTGCAGATGACGATTTTCAGGTGTGTGTAACTTGGCGCAGCAGAGGGAATGTTCATGGGAGCTGTAAAGATCTCCTTCCCGAGTGCAGGACTTGTGCCATGACAAATTTCCAGTTGGAGGGGGGAAAGCTAAGAGGGCTCTTTAGAGAAGCGGTTGGACAGCACAATTATTTTTACATGGAGTAAGGCATTTTATTTTTCATTTGCTTTTTGACACTGCTGCTGAAATTATTATTCCAGTAGGACAGAGCTGATCCGTACTAATTTAAGTGTCTAAAGTAAAGTTACAAATGAGCTGTGTTTCCATGAGTAAGATTCGCAGTCATCGTTGCAAGGCTTATTTCATGGCAGTGAAATCATTACCAGTAAGCAACTGGTGTACTTTCAAAACAATGACTGTTTAATGATGATAATGAAATAAAAAGGAGTTTCTCTAGCAGCCAGCGTAGCTGAGTTCAGCACACTAAAAGTTTTGCATTTATTTACATGCTGCAAGTGAAACCTGTTGTTACGAGAAGCAAACAGTAAGAGCGGACTTTAAAGAGTCTCTCCACTCTCATTTGTTTGATTTATGCAACCAGTTTCCAGTGACTGGACTGGCTCTGATGGGCTGTACCTCTGTAAACCTGCCACAGTTGACTGTGATGTTTTCCTGACTGTTTTTTTCCATTTAAATCAACAGCTTTAACCCCAGTCTTACCCCCTCGGCTCTAATTTAGTCTTGAGGAATGCCCATGGGAAATTTCAATTTTAGGTTTTCAAAGGTTACCCAAAGTATCAAGTTATTGGATTATATTCAGTGGGCGGATTTGGGGGTAGCGGGGAAGAAGCGTGATCAATATTTGCATCCTCTGGAGCTTTGTGAAGAAACTCTCCCAGGGAATAATTTAGCCTCTGATTTTGCAAAGTGTTTGGCACGGCTCAGCACTGGCTGGAAGTGCTCAGCATCTCGTGGATCACGGCGCTGGATGTGAACTTGGCTCTTTCTCTCTTTTATACGGCATTTTCAATGCTGTATATAACAAAACTGGGCTTCAGCCAGGATTTGTGACTTGGGATAGGGCTACTCCCAGCGCGAGCCAAACATCCCAGACATTACTGTGTTCACGTGCTTTGTTTTTCCTGAAGAATTGCGTATCTCTTCGTTCTTCTCCCGTTACCAACTGGCTTAGCTCAGAGAGGCTCTTCATGGCTCCCAGAGGTTGACTTTGGGGTTGTCGTTAGCTCGAGATGTTATTGGCAGTGGGTTACAGGAGCTGCCGCCAAGAAACATGTTTAGGCATTTGGATTGCTCTTGTAAATTTTAATTAATCACTTTGCTGCTGTATAAGGCAGCACTGTAACACATACTTAATGCTCAAGTATTCAATTTCTTACAGCAACATTGCACCGCGGGTTAAAAAATAAAGCTGTGGGGTAACAAACGTCTGCATTCATGGCAGCTTTACTTGTAAAGAGTCTTTGGAAGTGCTGCCGGTGCCTGGAGGAGCCGTGGTGCCGGGTGCGTGGGGATGCACCCGGCTGCTGGACCTCGGTGAGCGGGGTGGTGATGGGGCCTCCGAGCAGACCTCCCTCCGCCGGTCCCTCGGGGATGCTGTCATCTCCTGGCACTCCGCAGACAGCTAAAATTACCCGCTCAGCTGTGTGCAATAGTGCTCTGGCTGCTAACGAGAAGCGTGTGGCTGGGGGGGGGGGGGGTTAGAGGGTCCAAACTTCTCAGGCGCTGCGCGATGCATTTGGGCTTTGGGCATTTGCTTTTATGGGAGGCTGAGCGCAAGCCCTTAAAAGCAGCAAGTGTCAGGCAGAAATGAGAGCTGGTGTTGTTTTGCTTCTTTGGCCACCCCTGGCATGTCCCAGAATAGCCAGGCATGACCCGTGCTGTAAATCTAAGCCAGACCTGAGCCGGTGCTGCCCCCTCTGACCTGACCCCGTCCCCTGGCTGCTGCAGCAGCCGGGGGGAAAGCTACGCCTTGGCCATGGCATGGCACTGGCCGTCTGGATGCATGGCCCCAAATCTGCGAGCAGCCACAGTGAATGTGTGCAACAGATCCTACAAACAGCTCTGCAGGCACATGTGCAGATGCTTCAGATGTGAACATCCGGGATTTTGGAGTGGGATGCCTGGGCATTCCTTACACACAGGCACCTTTTTCTTTTTTTTTTCTTTTCTTTTTCTTTTTCTTTTTTTTTCTTTTTTTTCTTTCTTTTTTTTTCCTTTTTTTTTTTTTCTTGGCAAAGACATCTGTCTAAAGCCCATGTGCCTTTTGAATGATGCTGAAACATTGGTAAGAGGAGTTTGGGTGGTGTAGAGGATTCCTGGTGCTTTTGCTTTACATAAAGACAAATTTTACAACAAAAAAGGCTTTATGTTCCCAAGTTTGTTAACGCAGCACTTTGCATCAACAATAAATGCAGCTAGTAAATCACAAAAGAGAATGAAATTATTTGGCACTGACGTTAATACTTCATACAGCTCTGTGGGGTGGTCTAGGACCTTATAGTATAGCAGTAAAGTTGCTAAGCTGGTGCAAGCTGTGTCCCTGGAGAAAGGGGAGAAAAATCCCAAGCAGCAGGATAGAGGATGTGAACAGAATGTCTTCAGGTTTTGTTTGCTGTCGTTGACGACACACATGATGTTCTCGCTAGAAAAGGGATTTGCTGTAGAAGTGAACATGAATGAAGAAATCAGGAGGATTTAAAAACTACAGGAGTATGCCGGGGATTGGAGTTCCTACAATGCAGACGTGGGAGCAGGAGCAGGCATGCTAGATTGGGTGCGCTCCTTGTCCCAGGAGGCAGAGCTCAGCAAAGCATCACAGAGTGTTTTCCAGGGCTCTGCCCAGCTTCATGGTGAATGCACTAATGGGTCTTCCACCACCTTCCTCAGGAGGTGTTCCAGTCCCCCCCGTGTCTGTTCTCTCTGGCAGCATGTTTTTGCAGTACTCAGGCTAAGCTCTTCTTTCCATAACCTACTCCGTTGGCAAAGTGCCCCTTCTAGATAATTTCTTTCCGATCTGGTGTTTACACCCATCAGTTATTTGCAGACTTTTATTCCCTCCCACCTTATTTATTTATTTATTTACACTTAACTGAAATGTAGATTTGTCTTCTTTAGCCTCACTGAAGGCATCAGTGTTCCAGTCACCGTGTTGCTTATTCACAGAATCACGGAAACATCTAGGTTGGAAGAGACCTCCATGATCACGGAGTCCAACCTCTGACCTAACAGTAACAAGTCCTCCGCTAAACCATGTCACTAAATTCCTGGACAAGCAGTAGTTTGACTGCATTTTGCAGCCTGCATCCGTCATCCAAAATAGGCTTCTGGACCAGACTGGAGTTTTTTTGTGTTAAAGCCCTGTGCAGAGGATGCTGTGGAAATGCATCACCCTGAGACATTTGGCCAAAGGGATAAACACTTGTGCAAAGGGATGAAGGGGATAATTTTGCTGTTGCCTTGTTTTTGATGTTCTGTTCTGCAATACCAGAGCAGCTAGGTGGTAGCCCAAGACCCAGAAAGACATATTGAATATATATATATATTTATTTATTTATTTTTAAACAAACAAACAAACAAACAAAAAACAGAATAGGCTCATTACAGAGCCTACCACCAGCACCAGAGGAATTGCAACATTGTGATTTCCTGAGATTTTCCCCTGCTCTTGTTTCTGCAGTGGCTATATCACTGCTCTTTCACTATTATTTTTTTGCCTACTTCTGCATGGGAGTTTTCTGGGGAAATTGACAGAGGCTCAGCATATCAGCTGCCTTCCAGGGGTGCAAAACGGTATAAGGGCTGCCTCTTGTAGCATGACAAGGCTGTGAAATGTGTGTTTTTTTTTTTTTTTTTTTCTTAAATCAAAAACCAGACTTTGCAGCCAGCCTCATTACTCACACGCTGTCCTTATGGGACCGTGCAGCCTCGCCTGCGTGGTGCTGCTGTAGCTGCCTGCTCCCGACCACGTCCCCGAGCCTGGCACTCCAACCTATTGATTGACATCTCCGTCTCCAGCTCTGATCTCATGTCTTGACCATCTGCTTCTTCTGGTGGTCTCCGGAGGGTCTGCCAATCAGCAAAGCAGGCTCAAAATGCACAGGCAAATGGGTTAGATTATTTTTGGACCTTCCTTGCAGCCATCTGTTTGGGAGGGAGCCATGAGCTTGTCTTACCCAGCTGGGTTAAGGTGCTGTGGCAGCCTGCAAGGGAGGAGGAAGCAAACAGGATAAAGAAAATTACCCTCTTCTTAAGGAGCTGAATCAGCTGCGAGACGGCACTGAGCTCTCAGCCAGCAACTGGCACCGGCAGCGAGATATTGGGACAGCTCCCGGCTCCCGGCCCCGTCGGAGCTGGCTGCGGCGTTCGCATGACACCAGGCAAGGCAGCAAGTTTGGTTCGACTTCGAAGCTGACTCCTGTTGCCCGTGACAACCTGGGTCTGAGTCTATTTTACATGCACACACATCCACACATGCATATGTTGCTATAACAACCAGCCAGGACTTTTAAAAAATGTTGGACTCTGTTTTCCAGGTTGCAAAGCACTGAAGTTTCGCTGCAATCCAGGAGGCAAACAGCTGCCTTCGGGTTTATTTATTTATTTAATCTTCCTGAAAAAAAAAAAAAAAAGCTCTAAATCAAGTGTGCTAGGCAAAATGTCTGGGTTAATGATATAAAGAGTCTGTAATGCCTCACTAGGAAAAGAGAGGCACACGAGGCTCTGTCTGCTGCTCTGGTGTTTGAAAGAGCCCAGCCAGCCCTGACGTGGCGTGGTGGTAAGGGATGAAAAAACCTGCTGGTGCGGGTGTCCCCAGAGCATCGCAGTTATTTAACGCCATCGGTGAAGCCACTGGTGTCACAGGCAGCAGTAAATCACAGATGAAGATTTTAACCTGCAGCCTCTAACCCAAACTAATGCAGTCAGACTCTGCTGAGAGCTGGGGATATGAGCAGCAAAGCCCCAGATTGGCCTTGGGAAGCCCTTCCCTGCAGATGGAGGCTCTAGCTGAGGTACTTGTGACTTGTCAGTGGCGTTTGTCCCCTGTAGCAGGCTGAATAGTAGTGCTCTCTATTTTCCCCTTTTTCTCCGAGTGATACCCTCAGCAGTGTTGTTGTCCAAAAAAAGAGGGGGTTTCTCCCAGGGAAAGGGGAAAGCAGGAGAGGCACAGCAATCCGCGCGTGTTCTGCAAGACGTGCACATGCGTGATGGTCCTTGTGTGCTGCTCTTCGGCTGGCCTGTGGTTGAAAGCCTTGCCTATAAAACCAGCCCCGAGGAGGGGAGGGAGCTCTGCTTTCCCCTTGTAGGCAGCGCTCGGTCTTCCTGTGCACTTCGTGACCCTGCCTGCTGCTGGGGCCGCATCCTGCCCTGCAGGGGTGCTGGCACTCTTCACCACCACCCCTGCACATCAGGATCTTCTAGGAAGTCCTGTCACTCCTAAAAGTGCCCTGCATTTCTTCATGTTTAGATTTAGTGGGCACAGCTTTTGTTGGATTGGCATGTTCCAAGTTCAAGCCCATGACGTAAGGGAAGCCTGACATCCTTGTGATCCTGCGATTGCCTCAGTGCACACACCTGTGTCTAGGATACCCTAGAGCTTTTTTTTTCCACCCAGATGCTGTGTTGAGGGAATGGAGGAAAAAAAAAAATCCTTTGACTATTTTTGGTGGATTTCTAGAAATGCAATAGTCCAAAACCCAGCTGTGACTGGATAACTGGAGGTATGGCAGTCCCAGACAAGTAGAGGTGTGGGCACTATGGGTCTGTGCAGTCTGAAAGCACAATGCAAGCTGGATCCATCAAGGTGCTGGATGCCTTGTGGAGGTGCTGCAGCGTGGGTATGCCAGTGATGCTGTGGTGAGCATCTTGGATGGGGTGCAGGAATGTGGTGCACATCTTCAAATCAAGTGGCTGGTTTATAGCTCCTGATACCAACCATGGGTTTGGATTATTGTGAGGGATATTCAGTTTTTTCAGCCCCTCTGGTAGGTTTGTGTTGCAAAAAGGGGTCTGTAGACATGGACTGGGATGTTGGCAGTTGTTTCGTTGTGTTCTGTAGGTGATGGCGATCAGTGATGATTGCATACATGGTCACAGACTGTGCTGAGCGGTACCTGGAGATCCGTGGGGGATCTTTTGCCCCTATTCAGAGATGGGGTTCCAGCAAGGTCAGAATTTGATGTAACCGTGCCCTGTTCCAGTAACTGGTTTTACTTTCCACTCTGCTCCTTTCCCTCTCACGGCTGACTGGAGGCCTCAGCCCCTAATAGAAAATGAGGAGCATTTTATCCAGAGCTCACCAGCCTGAATCCAACCCAAAACACAAACTGCACCAATCTTGTGGGTGGGGTTGGCCCGTATCATCAGAAACCATCGTATTTTGCTCAAAGTGGTGGATACCAAGGAAAATCCTTGGGCTGAGCTGGCTTTGCAGATGGACCTGCCTTTGAGACCCGGCTGTGTGATACCCAGGTTGTGTGAGGTTGGCCCTGCTCAGCACACTGATAGCTCTTTGCCAGGCCTGGTATTAAATCCGTACACCTCTGCTTTCTAAACTCAGCTTTGACATACAGCTTCTTCTCCAAGGTACGAATTAGCTCATTAAACACTTTGCATAAGATACCGGGGCGCTGGCACAGAGGGAGAGGAAATCAAACCTGCTCACGCTTTGTTCACCTGCATAGTGTCAGGAAACCTGCCTGAAATGATTCATCCCCAGCCGCAGGCCCCGGAGCCGTGGTTTGACTTCTCTAGAGCTGCTCCACGGCCGGGGACAGGCTGCTGAGCTGAAAGGAAGCTTTTTAGCTGCAAAAATTGTGCAAGCCAGCATGTGCTATTTCTGGAGCGGGCTGTAATGTATGCGTCTAGCCTGGCTCTCTTCAGCAACGGCCAAATGTTTTTCAAGCAGTAAAGAAGGTAAAATAGAGCAACACTGTACCAGAGCCAGATTTTCCGTGCGTTCCCCGAGCAATGCCTGCAGGGACCCACACGTGCACTCCTGGACATGCAATTAAGTGCATCGATCACCAGTGGGATGGAGCGGGTACCCGTAACCTCACCAGGGCTGCAAGCTTGGTACAGGCGTGGGTTGAACTGGCTCATTAGGGTGCTGGAAACAATTGGGGCAATGTTAGGTTGTTTCTTTGCCTGGCCTACACATTGCTGCTCCTTGCGAGGGTGAATCTGCCAGGATAGCAGTGCGTGGGCATGGCCCTACAGCCTTTGGGTCTGGGGGAGGCTGACCTGGGGCTGAGTGGTGCAGGGAGCAGGGAGCCCACGGCGTGCTTCCTGATGCTGGTATCAAGCACATATCATGGTATCACTGTCCTTTGGGGCAGAGGGACAGTTGCAGGGGACTTTTTGTGGGCAGTGCCCCCTCCTTCCCATCTGAGTGGCCTCTGGCACCTGGGTCAGGCAGGTCCTGCTGGGCAGGGGCACTCATCCCTGTAGGGTTGCACCTCCCAGGTGAAGGTGCACTGGAGGATGGGGCAGCGCACCCTGTCTTCACCCTCCTGGGGACCTCAAGATCCTCATTTGCTTCATCAGATTTACTATGCAATTCCTGCGCTTTTGGGGGGTGAGAAGGGGCTGAAACAAAGCAGGGCAGGGAAGAGATGGAGAGATGGACCTGTCTCCTTCCCCTGGAAGATGACTGCACTGTGCCCCTTGCTGGATGCCACTGCTCAGAGCACAAAAAAAAAGGAAGAAGGAAAGAAAACAGCTGCACATGGGCTTAAGAAGGGGTATAAATAATACAGGATGGGGTCTTTTGACAGGCTCTGATTGCATTGGAGCCTGGCAGGGCAGTATCATGGGGAGAGGGGCAGAGATGTCTCCTAGTTTCCCTTCAGGAAGCTGACCGGGATACGGGGCTCTGTAGTATCACTGAGTGCCCATGGGCACGGTGGCACAGCCACCTCTGTGTTCCGTAGCGTGGAGCTTGGGGTGTGTGTGTCAAGAGAGAGCACGGGGGGGTGTCCTGGTTCAGTGGGGGCAAGCACAGAGCAGGATGGAAACAGACCTGGGCCTTCAAGGTCCCTGTGAAACCTTAGGTAAATTCAGGTTTAAGAAAGGGACAGCAAAGTCCCTAAACAGAACTTAGGAAAAAAAAAAAAAAAAAAAGGATAAAAAGGATGTTTCTTTATAGCACGTGCTTCGGGAACTAATTGATCCATGCTCGTAGTGTTGTGTAAAATCAACATTTACTCACCACCTCTATGGGTTCTTAAACTGTTTTTGTAGCACTTTTGCATGCAAGGGTATCTTGCTGAATTTGAACAATTTTGTTTTGCAAGACAGCAGCAAGATGAAGATATATATATTTTTTCTCTCTCTCTTTTTTTTTTTCTTTGTCTGGCATTATTAAGTAGGGTGTTTTTGTTTCACCAGTGCCTTTAGCTTTTTGGTCACAATAATATAATGTATTCTGACTGTCCATATTCAGCCCTGTCCTGCCATGGCATTTGTGTCTGTGTGTGCTTTTGCAACAGCATTGTACAGAGCTTTCTGTGCATCTGCATGCGTGTGCCAACACGTTTTCAGGAGAAGCCACTAATAAGGATGCAGATTTAAAATTATTTAATCTAATTGCTGGCAGCAGAAGGCATGGTGAGGAAGATGTTATGAAGAATTGCTGGATGGGCTAACAGCGTTAGCCCCATTAAATCCTCGGAGTATGAACTGTCTTTGGATATTTCCTCCTGCACAACAAGAAAAATGAATTTAATCAGACAGTAGGGCTAAGTTATTTTTTAGGCCTGTAATAAGAGATAAAGAAAAATAAGAGTATCTAAAGAGCAATAAGATTAACTTATTCTTTAGTTCTGTTTTAAGCCAAAACTCAGATTAGTGATTATATATTTTTTTCCTGAGCATCTTCCCATAACCTGCTGTGATTTTTGGATTCCTATTCAGGCTTAGCCCTGCTGGCCCTGGGGTTAGAGGGCAACCAGGGTTCCCGACCATGCCGAGAGCCACTTGCCCTGTCACACGGCTGTGGGTCTGTGCCCACCTGCGTGGTCCAGCTCTGATGGGGTCAGGATGGGGTCTGGTTCCCATTCGGGGTCTTTGGTTTCAGAAGAGCTGCAAAGTCCATCACCTGCTGGCCCCCTGCGCCTTCTCTTTGTACCTTTGGAAATGCGTAGTTTCGTGTGTAAAAAAAAAAAATAAAAAAATCCCTGCAGTGGTATTCTTCAAAAACTATTTCAGATGAAACATTTATGAGCCCGGCTGCACAAGCAGCAGCTCTGCTCTGACCGTGAAGGGCAATGGTGAGCAAGTGAGGAGGGGGTCAGCCTGCTTTGCTGCAGCCCCACTCGGAAATGTGCCTCTCCAGAGAAGTTTTCTTGAGGAGAACAAAATGAGGGGCAGCAAAATGAAAAATGCCACCAAAGAGGAGTCCAAAATGGGGACAGAAGGGTTGGAGGAAAGGAGCAAAAGGGTGAGTAGGGAAAAGCCCTAATGTCTCTGTGGGAACAAGTAGAATAACATATGGGTTGCTGTCATAGTTGGAGTGGATGTGTGGCCTGTGGCATGAATGTTTTATTTCAGCTCACCACGTTACATCAAGGTCTCCTGTGTTTCTCCCCAGGCTTCCTCTCCCAGGTCACCGCAGGAACACCTGAGCCTCCCCGAAGCTTCGGAGATGAACCTGTAGCAGCTGGCCAGCAGGTAGGAGGCTCAGCCACGGCTTCGGTGCCTGCTTCTGTGGTTTGGGAAGCATGGGGAGACCTCAGGGTCTGCAGCCATCTGCTGCAGGGCCCATCGCTGTGGTGTTTGGGGGTTTCAGCTGTCTGCAGGGCTTTCTGCTGGTTTTATGCCCCTTTGATCTGATGCGCTTGCTGGAATTTGTAATTGCAAGAGGAGATGTCCAGTGACTGATCATTCAAAAGGATGTTCTGAGTGGCAAGGACTGATCCATGCTTTCAGTCCCTTTTTATGTATTTATTTCTGTTTACTGTGTGTCATTGGTCTTGCTTGGAGCTGCCCAGCCAGCCAAAACACCCTGTGCTCCTGCACGGGTGCTTGCTGGAACTGCCTGATCCCAGGAGATGCGGAGGTCACCTCTCCTGCTCCCTGCTGCTGTGGTTTTCTTTCTGGCTCTTTAACCAGCAACTTCCTAATATAAAATATTTAGAAGTAGAGGCTGCTGTTTTTTTGTTTTTATTTTTTGCTGCTGGCTTTTTTTTTTTTTGTTGTCTTTCTTTTTTAGCTGAGAACATGACCACCATCAGGTGCCCAAATCCTGTCTTCCCTTACCTGCTCTCCCTTGCAGCTGCACCTTGCAACTTTCATCAAGTTTCTTCACTTATGGATAAAGATATGCTCTTCTTAGGGCTGCTGTTTGCCTGACTTTAGGGAAGTTTGTGGAAAGAAAATGTGCCTCGTGGAGCTCTTACAAAACCCTCCAGGAGATGCTAAGCTGCTGGCATAGACACTGCCCACCAGCATGTTCATGGTGGCACAACGCAGGGCTTGGGCATGTGTACTGCGAGGGTGTTAAGGGCTGAAAGTCACTGGGCTGATGTGAGAGGGATGGACACAGCAAGAGGAGAATGGTGGGAGGATGCTGCCATGTGGCATAGCCACATCTTTGGTCCCAATGGCCAACACTAATAAGGGGACAGATTTTGCCCCTCTGGGAGCAGAAGGTAGCCTCACTCCAGTGAGAGCTCAGAGCTCCTCCACCAGAAAAATACTTCTTGTTCCACAGCTGTTATAGCTCATTATCTCACTGACCTTTAATTTTGCAAGTGTTTTCTTCAACTTGGTCCAGCTTCTGACCTCTATTCCTAGAGGCAGCAGGATAATATATTCATCTGCTGTGCTGTCTAGCCGCTTTGCATCCCTCCCTCCACCCCTCTGTCTCTGGTCTTTTTGGCAATCTGTCATTTTTTACTTTTGGTATGGGTCCAGGAGCTGAGTAAAAAGTACTTGGGCAGCTGGAGCAAGAAACAATGGGTTTTAAATATGGTTTAATGTGTTTGTAAACAAGTGCACTTCATCAGGGTCCCTGCCCAATGCACTGACAGCAGGCAAAACTGATGAGACTCTTCTGAGGTCAGAATTAATTACACTGCATAAAGTGGTGCAAAATGGGCAACGAGGCAATAGGAAGTATCTCCTGTCCCACTGTCCACATCTGTCCATGGTGCCATACTCATCGCTGTGGTCACTGAGCACCTGAGATTGCTCTTCTCTTAGCTGTGTCAGTGAAGATGGGCAAAGATTGCTAGAAGTGCTGGCAGGATCGTGTTGGCTTTGAGGAGACTCCATGGAGTGTCCGTGGGGATGTCACACTTGTTGGAAATCATCTATCAGGGAAGACCAGTGCAGAGAATAATTTGACTATCTTGTCAAAATATCTCAAATTCCTTCAAATATCCACAACTTGTTCCTGGTGAAAAAAAAAAAAAAAAAAATACCTTTATATATATCTAGATTATTGGATAAAGTAATCCTTTGCTGCAGATGACTTGAAGAGGGAAGCAAACTTAGGAACGTAGGGAGGGGGCAAAAGATTTGTAGTTGATGCCGACGGACTGATGAAACCAGCTATCCCATTAGCCCAAACTCACCAATTTTGAAGCCTAAAGACTCAATTTACAGCCAGGGGAATTCTGCTCCATGGCTCAGGGCTGTGCTCCTGGTGCTTAGCGGAGCAGGGCTGGCTTCGTGATACACAGGGACACAACCAGTCACACTGCAGGAGTTTTTCTCATGGGGAAGTGAAGGAGGAGAAAACCCAAAGTGCTTTAAAACCAACCCCTCTGCCGTGCTGCGGCTCAGCTCCCCAGCCCCTGGCTGCTCGGGGATGGATGCAGCCGCTCTCTGAGCTCCTCTGTGGGCAACAGCGTAATTGCAGAAATTGGCACGGTGGCTTGGAACGAGATCTAATTAATTAATTCAAGACATGCTGGGATTCAATTTTATTAAACCTTGGAGTCAGAGTAGACGGGATGAAATGTAAGCAAAGCTTGGGAAAGGAGGGGTATGTGCAATGCGCGCTGCGCTGCCGCCAGCGTGCCCTTCACCGGCAGGCTTCCGAGGGCACGCTCGGGATGTACGAGTACATACCCACAGAGACATCCAGCAGCAGCCTGCTCCTGGGGGTTTTGCTCCAGCCAGGGCTATCAGGGAGGCTCTGCTTCCCTTATCCACTTCTATTTGCGTGTGCAAGGTGTCTGCCCCATCCCTACGTCCTGCTCCCCAGCAGAATCCAGGAGTGATGAAGAGGCTTCTTTTGCCTCTCCCCTGCTTCTGTGCTGATGAATGTGGCGTGCTGCATCCAGACCTGCCTGTTATTTCATAATAAGGGATATCGGCTCTGGATTTACTGCCTGTAAAATGATTTGGTGTCTTCTGGAATGGAAATTCAATACAGTCGTTGCTCACACAGTCACATCTTGAGGCTTACTCTGCTCCCAGAAGCTCAGGCATGTATGTGCTGGCACGGCTTTCCGCTGCTGGACTTTGCAGGAAAAAGTCTTTTTTTTGTTTTGTTTTGATGGGTAAACCAGTGCATATGTGGGGCTTATGCAAACCCATCAGCTCTTTAACAAGAGCTGCAGCAAAGGACCCAGCTGTTTTAGGGATGTTGTTTTGCCTGCCGCGTCTACAGCATCCCACACGAGCTGGCTTTCCTCTTGACAGTTTCAGGAATATACTTACTACTAATTTTAGGCCTCTCTCCAAGGTGGATATATCTTTGGGGTTAGGGCACAATGAATGCCCTATTCATAAAACTACAAACACTGTAAAAAGAAGAGAGAGAAAAAAAGCGTGTCCCACCCTAAAACGTTTCTGATCTCCAAACAGCTATAATTTTGGCTTGCTCAGAGGACAAGCTGAGGTAGTGTTCATTTTAACAGCCAGGAAAGGGCTGTCTGTTTATATTTAGGGCCTTGTAGAGTTGCGCAGTGTGTGCAGGTGGCACATTAAAACGTGTGGATGATTTCTTACCAGGATAAGGTTTTGTTTTTACTGGATTGCCTTTAATTTTGTATGAAGGCTGAGCAAGCACCAAAAATTTAGTTGTAATGCTTTCTGGGGTTAAATTTTGTTGCTTCTGGAGCGTTGTTTTGAGCTTAAACCTGGTGATTTCCTCCCTCCCATGAACCTTCCTATGTGGCTCTTCCCAGAACTTACATATTTAGGAACAAGTTGGCATCTCCTGCCACCTGTAGTCTGTAGGGCACTGGTAACCATCATCTACTTCTTACTGGGCGAGTACCACACCACCGCACCAAAACAAGGGGGAAGGATAGAGAGCATCTTGAGTATCTCCCAGATCGAGGTGGGCAGTGATCTTGGATGCAGTCAGCTTGGGTGTTTGCAGCTCTGACCTGCACCTCCACGTGGGCTGCGGCTGGGAAACCCTTTGTTACTTACCTGATTTTGAACACGTAGAAAGAGCCACGATCACTGCAAAACACGCAAGATAGTAAGAAATGCCTTACCAGAAGACACAAACAACTTAGCTCTGCCTTTTCTAAAAATGAGAAATATATGAAATCAAAGGATAGGTTCATTAATTTGGGGGAGATTTGCTTGATGGGCAAACTTCTTAAACGTGATTGAGAAGGCTGCTTAAACAAGCCTGAACTGCAGATCTTCTTCTCATTGGCCCATGTTCAGGAGTTGGGTCCTTTCCAACTCGGGATATTTTATCATTCTATAATTCTAAGGCTGTGTCTCCTGTCCCCAGCCTTGCTGATTATCCAACAGGCTCAAGAAGCTGCGAGAATCCATTCATTGCTTGCCTGGAGCTGTCTTGGTTTCAGTGACTTTTGCTTGGCACATGCTGAAGGGGAGAACATATGCAAAACAGGGACACGTGCCTTTGGGTCACGGCTTCTGGCATTTGGCTTGTTGCTGCTTGTCCCCCAGTCCTTCAAAGTCCTGCTCCAGATGCATGAGAGACAGCTCTCCAGCGCAGCCGAGGCTGCTTCTGCACCCCCAACCAGTGCATTATTATTCTCTGAAGAAGCAGAAATATTAAAAAATAAAAAATACCAAACTTGCATCTGAAAAAAAAACAAAAAAAAAGGAAAAAAAAAAAAAAGCACAACACAGCAACTCTCTTGCTGGTGTCTGGGAGTTGAAGCCTCGTCCAGCCACACATCATTCTTCTGCCACCCTTCAGAAACCACTCACTGGCTACTAATCCAGCTCTGATAACAAGTAATGCCTTTCTCATGGAGAATCCAGATGCTTAGCTGGTGTTTGTAAAGCCTACCAAGATCCCAGGGCTGAGGAGGCCTGTACAAAGCAGAGGACAGCTATTAATGTGACTTCTCTTGGTCTTCTGGAGCATGCCCAGGCTCTGAGACTTGTTCTTGGACCCCAAATTAGAAAGCTGATGGTTGTTCGTTCAGTGTTACAGAAGGGCCTGTTGGGCTGAGCCGAAACGCTGGGCAGCTGTGAGCAACCGGGGTTTGAGGCGGACACAAGAGATGGATGGGGCTCAGTGCAGAGAAAAGATATTAAACTTTAATTGGAGCTACCTGTGCCATACCGTGGCACAATATGGGCTTGGGAGATGGGGTAGAAAAGAGTGAAACTCAGGTTCTGTTTGCACTGAAATATTTCTGTGCATGTTTGGGCACTTTGCTGTGGTAACCAAAGGGCCTATTTTTAGCACCTTTCCCAAGACTCTCTTTACTACACTGGGTTGCTTGGGAAGCTTTTGTACAAAGTTGTCCCAGGGGTTTGCAAGTTAAAATGAATGTTAATTCAGAAAGATTCAAAAAGATTATATTCTTTAAAATATATCAGATTCTGTGGGAGATCTTCCTGGCTGTGTGTCCTGCTCAGACTTCGTGCTGGTTATCTCCCAGATCCTGAATTCCAGCCGTTAGGCACTTCCATGGCTGGGAAGGAGTGGAAAGGGTCTTCTTTTATTTGGCCAGGTCCTGACTACAGCCCGAAACCAATGATATTGTAATGGCAACTCATTCTAACAGTTAGACAGAGTAATCCCCAAATCAATTTTAGCATTTTTCAGCACAGTATTTTTGGTCCTCAGCCAGCAAAGTGCACCTGAGTCCTGTCTAGCAGAGATCAGGGAGGAGAACAAGCCCTCATGTTTTGTTGTACGTTTGTTTATGACTCTAAGGTGAGACTTTTACCCTATCTTGTTCATTTACATTCCTTCTAGTTTTAGTGGACAAACAAACGGAGGGGTTTTTGTGTACTCCAGTTTTCAAGTGGAAGGTATATAGAAAATTCAGGTTGAAACATGTCTTTCTTAGGAAAGTGTTTTTATGCTCCATAAGGCATATATCCAAAAGAACAGAAGCAATCCTATTCAAAGAAGCCACAAACAGTATAAATAGGAAAAAGCAACCTTCTTTTTCCAATGTCATTCTTCATACCTTGTTGTCTTTCACGCATAGCCATGTAAATACACAATATTTGAAAAAATAACAACTGCAACGGCACTTTATCCACAGCACAATCATGAATACATTGTGTTCTGTGATATGTTCTTATTCTGTCAGATTGTTACTGAAGCTTCTCCACAAAATGTTTCCATGTGTATTTTAACAAGACCGTTCTCCATCTATACACAGATTTGTGTAAGAACAATTTTCACTTGCTCAGAAGCTCCACACACCATCAGATTCAGGAGAAAAGGTATCCTTACGTATATGTTGGTAACATGCAGGTGATCAGACAAGATTGACAGGGGAACTGGGAGAGTTTGTCCTAATGGAAGCCCAGGATTGGCACACAAATTTTGAGTGCGTTTCAATATTTGAGCCTCTTGAAGAAAGGAAACAGCACAGCTTTTAAAATTATCTGTGAGCACCGGGTCATCTTCAGTCAACATGAACAATGTTCTGTTAAGCGTACGGATGACGGATTTGCTTCCATATGATGCATCAAGTACGTGTGTTGAAATAATATGGGCATTAGAGAGTGAAAATCCCAAAGTGGAAAATGATGCATTGCTGTTGATGTTTGTAACATGGGAGCTCTTGACTGTCAAGGATTTTTACTTTTAACAAGATATTTCACGACTATGCATCGTCATCTTGAGTCACGTTTCAAATATATTCTCTGACATATGGCTGCTATGTAGCCATAGGAGCAAATATAATATTTGTTTATTCTTTATTCTTATGTTATTTAGATGAAAAAATATATTTTATCACAAACAAGGAGTTAGTATTTTTAATATTTTGTGTTTCCTTTAATCCTTTGTGACCACATTTATGTGTTTAATTCTGGAATACAAAGCAACTTATAAACTCAAGAAGATACTTGAGTTTTAAGAGTGATGTTTACCAGCTCAATTTCATGTTGACACAGATATACAAAATACCCTTATTTTTCCTTTATTGATTTCTTATTTGCTCTCTTATCGTTACACCAAAGAAACAAAACTAAGTAGGTGAGTAAACAGCTAATTCCAGCAGTGAGGTGGGTCGGTTCATTTTCTTATTTGGTCTGGGTACAGGATGAACAGGCAGTATCTTGACTGTAAATATTAAAAACTGTAGGTTAGCGTGGACCTCACTATGAACAAGTAGCACTTGGAAGAGCTAACCTGAAACTCGTGCACATACCTGATCTTCATCACTGTTAGATCCAGTCAGCATATCGAGGTGTTGGGAAAGTTCATGAGAAAACGTGGGTGCCACAGCATGGGGTAGAGGTTGGCATGAACCCCCCCCCCCGCCCTCTTCTTCTGTCCCTTTGCAAAGAGCACAGGCAGGATTAAAGCAATTGCATGCGTATTAGCCAGGTCACATAAAGGGGAAACCTTACCTGAAACCTGTTAGACCTGGCAGTCCTGGTAGGACAGCGTGGTTTATATTACAGCAGCCTGCAGGCAGTAGCATTTTGTCATCTGTTTGTTGTAAAAGCAAGAGAGCCAAAATGAAGTACTTATCTAAAGAAAGTCAGGGTATAAATTCATATATTCTTCCCCAAACCATTCAGAGAGCATCACTGAGATGGGTATGGAACAAGAGACATTCTGAGCTTTGGTGGCACTAGCAGAGATGGATCTGAAGGATTTCTGTAACTCAGTGCAACATCTGGGAAGGTGACTCGCTTGGAGGATGTGTGGCAGTCGCTCCATACCCAATGCACAAAAATTCGGTCAACTCAATAAACATCCCGTTAAGGGTACACAGTAAGGTACATTGGTCTTGTTATTTAACCTGCTCTGCAAATGCAAGAGCACGTGGCCTCTAACGAGATTAAGTGTTACATTTAAAAACACTAAGCCTGTTAACGCAGTGCATAATTAGGCCCTGGAATTCATTGCCAAGGAAAATCTTGGAGTGGACCTTAATAACATTTTAAAAACCAGACAGACACAGCTAATATTAATAAAACGACTCATAGATCCGTTTGGTGAGAGCTACAGAAAAGTAAGGCTGATTAAGAAATACAGCCTCACGTGTTGGAGTGTCAAACAGTGCCTGCCTAGCGAGCAGGCTTTTTTTTTTTTTTCATTTTGTGCTAATTATTATGGTCTGTTCTGCACCTGCCTGTGAAGTGCTGGCACCTGCAGCATGGGGAGATGTCTGCAGAGGGGTCCATGGGCAGGTCCCACAGCTCTGGCCGTGGGATCCGGGAGCTGCTCAGATAAGCAGAGGTCGGCTGAGGCACTTCTGAGAGCACTTGGGCCGTTTCAGGTCACCGTGGCTGTTAGCAGCGTGAAGAAAGGTGTTGAGCCTCCAGTGCTGCAGGGTGGTTTTGCAGTAGGTCCTCTGTAAGCAGCCCAGCCTGGGACTCAGGGCATCGCTGCCTCCCTGAGCTTCAGCTGGTTTGCTTTTGAGTTTTTAAAGAAAAGCTGGAGGAGGGAGCAGTCCAATGAAACCGCCTGTGAACAACCTCAGAGTATTCCTGGGCTTTCACAGCCCCACTTTATGCTAGAATTAACCCAAACACTAAGAAGAAACATGGGATGAACTTCTAGCAAATGGGTGTCCTGCAGTCCGGCTCTGTGTCCAGGCAGAGCTTTACTCCTTGATTCCTTTCTTACCTAATCAGCTTTGTGCCTGTGTAAATCCATGTGGCGATGTGCAGTGAGCTGCTGATGGCTGCTGTTGTGACAGTTCACGATCTGGTGTACATTAAGGTTTAATGCTCTTCGAGGTCATACACGGCTGGGTCCCACCCTGCGCTGCATAAGGACAGGAGCTGTGTTTCGCGGGGAAGCAGATGATGCTGCGGGCAGAGCCCGAGGCCCCTGGGTCCACACAGCACCTTCTCGTAAGGTGGTGCTGGTGTTTTTTTGTGAGCCGGAGTGGGACAGCCTTGAGACATAATGGACCCAACTTGTACTTCTTGGCTCTGATCTCAAGGTTTTCTATGTCTGGTCCATGCCAGCCTCTCCTGGCTCCAGCAGTGGAAGGATGAAGGCTTGTGAAGGCAGGGCAGCACTCACATGGCGAGCGCAGCACCGTGGGTATCGCAGTACCGAGATGGACGTGTGGGGCCAGGTTTTTTCAGTGTCCATGCCAGGTGCTTCATGGTGCTCAGACCACCCGGTCTGGCAGCTTGTACCAACAAAGCCCTGCGGCCAGGAAGCTGTGGGGCACCGTGGGGTCATACCGCAGTCCTGGGCACCCTGCTGTGGGTGACCCCGCTTGTGCTGGGAGCTGGACCTGGTGGTCCCCAAGGTCTCTTCTCACCTGAACCATGCAGTGAGCCTGTGAGAACATACCCTTCGGGCCTGGGCACAAAGGGCAAGGCAGGGATTAAAAACAACAGTCCTGTTCTCACTGAACTGACCCTGCTGCTGCTGAGCGTCCCCTGGATGAGGAGCTGGGGGTGTCTGCTCCATGCACGTTTGCTGGGACATGGGACAGGGATGAGGAGCACCAAGCTGTAGCCCCTTCCCAGCTTGCAGAAGGCACTCCGGGGTGGCAGAGCCTTTGCTTTCCATCTGCTGCTTTCCTTCACTGCCCTGGGGACTGCGTGTTTGATTTCCCTTGTCTCTCATTCCTCTGGGCTTGGCTCTGCTGAGGTATCCCACTGGTTGCTGCTGTCTTGGATGATAAACCATGAAAGGGCATTGCATGAGCAGCAGTGAGCAGAAACCTGAGAGGTGTCTGGCTCTCCCTTTCTATCAATGCGGCCCCTGGGAGGTGATGTGCACATTTACCAGCTGGAGAAAAGGAAGTTTTCAGGCTAACCATCTCTTCTCAACCTTTCCTTTGAAGTTTACACTGCTTCCCATAATCTATGCTCAAAAGAGGGGTGCAGGGGTCAGGGAGCCACAAACTCAAGCTGCTGGTCCCAGGTCTCTGGGCTCTTTGAGACCCAGCCCTCTGCAAGGGATGCCTGAGGAAGCCTGCTTCATGCTCATTCCTCCTCCTCTTCCTCCCTGGCTGGGGCAGTCATGGGAATGGCAGGAGTCCAGCAAGCCCTTACACACTGCAGCTCTTTGCACTTTGTCACGGGAAAGTATGTAAGGACATCCTTAAAGTTAATTATGTGTTTCAGCACCCTCCCTATAAGTAGGCATGTTTTTTCAATCGGGGACCCGAAGTAGGAGGCGAGAAGAGACGGGCCAGGAACCTCACTGATTTCATCCTGCAGGTTTGAAGTTGATTTTATGCCAAAACATCATTAATTCCTGCCATCTCCGAAATTAAGCCTCTGCTGTCTGTGCTTGATGCTGTGATATGTAGGTCTGCCTGCGTAGCTCTATTAGCTCAATTTACCTTTCTCTTCCACGACAGTTTTAAGCACTAATTGACCAGAATTCAAACCAGCTTTCTCTCCTGGTAATGTGGTTCATTGCTTATAATTGACCTGCTTTTCTGGCAGGGAAGAGAGCTGTACCAGCCAGCATATACTGTGTGACCGTAGCCTGTAATTACTTAGATTCAAGCCCTGGAAGGAAAATTTTAGGAGGAAAAAAATTTTATTTTTTTTTTTATTTTCATTTCTCTGCTGAAATGAAAGTGTAAAATAATATATATATAAAGAAAAAAAATCCAAGCTAGTCATTTAAACATGTAAGCACAGTCGGGGAAGGAAGCTTAGCACTGCTGGTAGCAGAACAGAGCTTTTGGGGGCAGTGGTGGTGGTGGTATGGATCTCCTGGATGGACAACGAAGTTATCAGTCTCTCACTCTCTCAGGCCTGTTTGGTTACACTTCAGGATGGAGGTGGGAAATACATGCATGGACAATGTGGATCCCTCCAGTAGGTGAGCTTAGACTTGCAGAGCATCCCAGAGCTGGGCCTGGGTCCCCAGTCTCACCAACTGCTGGTGCTGGCTCGTAGGAGCCCCACTCCCGTCTCTGGCACACACTCACAGCTCTGGCAGCCCACTTGTCCTGCTGTGTCACCCAGAGGGACACAACACACACCGCTTTGTCCCAGGACCTCCCCTGCTCACCTACCGATCCCACCTGGCATTTGCTAGTGGTAGCATCCCACCCCTGCTCCCAGCTGCACTCAGACCCTGTGCACACATACATGTGGCAAAGGAGTTCCTCCCCCAGGAAAATTGTTATAAACAGTTTAATGAGCAGATAGGACAGACCGCACTCATCATGTGCAGGGCATGGCTGGAGCAGCGTACTGACCAGCACTGTTTGCACAGGGATGGCCCTTTTTATCTCCTTATCCCTTTATTTTCCCACGTGTTCCTCCCCAAACCACCTTGATCCCTCCCTTCCCCAGCTTTGGGTCCTTCCCTAAACACCCTGCTGTGAGCCTTGTGCAATCCCCAGGTGTGCTTCCCCTGCAGCCACCATGGGGCCCATCCCCGCCCCAGTCCGTAATGAGCTCCAGTTGACTCATCTCATGGGTCATGGGCCTCATCATCACCGTGGGTTTCACACCTGGACTCTGGGGCTGAGGCTCTCCTGGGACAACCCTGGGAGGAGCTGGGCAGGGTGTCCCTTCCTCTGAGTCCCTAATTTGGGTCCCCACCTGCTGTTGTGCCCCGTGCTTCTCTGGCCTTGTGAAGATGGCTCAGGGAGGGGCTGAGGGCTGCCGGGATGGGGCTGGGAGTCGGGCAGGGCATTATTTGGGTCCCTCACATGCCAGGGGATCTCTGTGCTCCTCTGTGGTTGTCCAGCAGAGATTTTTATCACAAAACCTGACAGCCCACAGAGCTGGCCAAGACGGTCACCACCATACCCTGCCACCACTCTGCATGGCAATCCCCACTGAAGTGTGATGTCTCCTGTCTGTCCCAGAAATTAGGAGGTGTATAAAGGAAACAGCAATCCCCAGTCCAAGATAACATCATAAAACTCATCCTGGTATCAATATTGGGAAGAAGTTGACTGCTCCTCAGCAGTTCTAATATTGGAGAGCAGCTCCTGTGCTTCGTGCTGAATTTTGGGGCTGCCTGTACCTAGTGCGTGGAGTTTGAGCGGATGCCTTCCCTTCATCAAGATGTAGGTTAGGTGTAAGCAAAGCATCCAGCTCCCAGTTTCTGAGCTCTCCCATTTCCGAGCACATGTGGGTGCCCAAATGAAAGCATGCAGCAATATTTTAGGTCCCACGTTGCTCCTAGTCAAGTTTAGGCATCTGCAAGGCTAGGCAGTTTGGAGCATGGCATTTCTGGATTGCCCTCCTGAATGTGCACAACACATCAGCTGCCAAAGCCAGGCAAAAATGCCAAAGCAGATGTAGAAACATCTGGACATGACCTAAAGCTCAAAGATTTTCTATATTGTCTGCTGATACCCAGCACAGAGCTTTGGCTGATCTCCAGAAGAAGTCCCTTTCTGTTCTCCTGCCCTGGAGGTAAGCAATAACATAACTTCTGCCACATAGCCATGAGGGAGAGAAGAAAATTGAGGGAGTGGGAAACATACCTCGCTGTTTAAATTAACCTCTCTGGGATTCTTTTCAGAAGATAGGAAAAATGACAATCTGATTTACAACAGGCCTTTTCTGCCTTGAAATTCACTGTGTGCCTGTCCTGTCTCCCTACATCTAGAAATAAATCATCAAGCACTTCAGAAACGCTCTCATAGAAATGTACCCTTTTATTTGGCCACCATATGTGCCTGACAGCTCAAACACGCGTTTTTAGGCAGTGCTGCTTCTCCGTGTTTCTTCTCCAGACCCCCTGAGTTCGAAGCATTGATTTTGCATTTAGGCTTTGTGATTTTTTTTTTTTCCTTTTGGTTGAAGTCTCTAGGAGGCTGCGGAAGGGGACTGCAGCATAATGCATGTTTCGGGGAGTTATAATGGGAAACTTAACAAGGGTGAGCAGAAGAGTTTTAAAAGCGTCATTCTCCAAAATTAGCAGGATGTGCACAGACTGACAAGCCCTAAGTTCACACAAGCTGGTGTAGCAGCAAATTGTTGAAGCATCAGCCAGCAGCTGTGTGGGACAAGGCTCACTCCATTTCTGCCCAGGGCATGGAAGCTCAGATGCTGAAAACGCTTTTCTCTCTTTCCACTTCACACACACATACAAAAGAAAAAAAAAAAAAAAAAACAACAAAAAAAGCCTAAACTAAACCAAAAGCATCAAGGTTTGCTTCTGGACTGTCTCTTCTGTCACATGAAGTAAGGAGAACAAAGAGAGGGGACTACCAAGTGTTTATTTTCTCTTTCCTCAACTTATAAAATTAATTGGCAAAATTTATACCTTTGGCACAATGCTGCACTGAAGAATGAACTTTAAGAAAACAAACAAACAAAAAACCTTAAAAGTATTAATAAAATAGTAATTATTTAAAAAGTTATCACCATGGTGCCCATTTTGAAAGTTTGCATTTTTATACGAGAAGGTGTACAGGCTGTGAATGCTGCAGGACCAGTGTGTGCTGCTTATGTTATAGCCCAGTTAATCTGGACACGGAAGGACACATTTTGGCTTTCAGTGCCATTCTCTAGATTCCCAGAAATCTGTGTTTTCATCTCCTAGACCATTGAACATCATCTTTTGCACTGATAAATCCCCAAATCATCAATATGGCCAATTCAAGTTGCTTGTGTGACCCTGAATGCAGGAAAAAGAACATAGAAATGTAGAACAGCAGAAAAAAAAATAAAAATCAGAGGGTAATACCTTCTCATGCACTGGAAGTTTATCAATGGCTGTCCTGGTGGTTGTGCAAATGCCCTTAATCCTTAATGAGATGTGTGGCCACCTGGTTTATAGGAAAGCCAGACTAAACAACAACAACAAAAAACCAAACCAAAACAACAACAACAAAAACTACAAAGAAATTAAGGTTGCATTAAGTCAGATGAGATCTTGCCTGTGGACTGTTTACTTCAAAGGTGTCCAATCTAAGTTTGGAAGGATGTCAGCCAACTCTACCCTAAATTGGGAATGGCCCCACCACTCCCTGGTGCTGCACGGGAGCTGTTGCCCAGTGGGAAGAAGCAGCTCCCACCAACCAACTGGCTTCATCTGAGTGCCAGTACATTACCCAGAGGGGCTTACTGGAGGCTGAACTTCACCTGAAAATGTTCCAGCCCCAGTGAGGTTGTAGCCACATAGGCAGGTATGGGCTTGACTGATGCAAAAGGTTATGTGGCCACATGGGGACGTGTCGGCTGATTGCTGGCTGCACGTAGACTTCCAAGTGACCCCAGAGTTTTGCAGTTATTTTCCTCTGTGCAAGCTGTTTGCTGCTCTGGCATTTTATGATGCTCGTGCAGTTTGATTGACCTAAGAGACCCGTCCTCCAGGTCCCTTGCTACATCCTCTTGGGGTGCAGGGGGCATGGGACTGGATGGCCCTTGACTTGACCAAGAATAGCAGCTCAGGTTCTGGCTAATCTGAAGCCACAAACACAGCAATGACAATTTTATGATTTCCTGCATTGGTTTAGGGAGTTCGGGTATTTTGGATATCTTCATTTCATGTTTGCTTCAATTTATTTTCATACGTGACCTGAAGTCTTAATATCCTAAGTTTATAAATTTGAAGTTACCATATCTTATTTGTAAGGGTCTTTTTGATGAAAACTGTCTAAACTGCATGTATTTTTTGTACAGAGTTCATTAGTGAATGATATGCCACTGAATATATGAATAATACATAATAAGCACGGTGCGGGTAGTCAGGTGACACTTCTAATGGTTTGATGAAGTGTGAAATAATGCACACTCATGCACACACATACATCCTGTTAAGAGCACGCTTCTGGAGTTTCGGGGCAGTGCAAAAAGCAGGGCTGGGACTCTCTCATCTCTCTCCAGTTGAGGAGTCATCCACACTCCCTTTGCAGTCAGTAAAGAGAAAAAAAAAAAAAAATGTTCCAGGGCATGATTCACCTGCTACTTTAGATGTGTATCTTGCAATGAAGTGAATCAACTCTAGGACTTCCTCCATAAAAGGAGGTGTGGAGATATTTACTTTGCAGAAATCTGAAGATGAGTGAGAAAAATTCCAGCCAGCAAGCTTACTGCAGAAGAGAGACTTTAATATATTTTTATTAGCAATAGGTTAGGGGCCTGTGCTGCCAAAAATAGCAGATTGGGAAAAGGTGTGCAGGGTTAAAACCCCCCACATTTTTGTCTCTGTTGTAAAGGCTTCCTTTGTGCTATGCAGCAGCACACAAAGATGCCAACCAAAGCAGCCGGGGCGCTTCTCGATCCCAAGTGTCTGAACTAAAGGGTGGCCACAACATTTTTAATGAGCAGTGGCATCTGAACAAGGAGAGCAGCTGCCATACTCTGCTGCTCCTGCCCTTTCATTTCGGTCACTGGTGAACGCATGGCCACAGTAAATAAGAGAGCTGCAATTCCTTGTCTTGTAACAGCCCTGCTTCAGAGATGGATTGAGTAGCTGATGTGGCCCAGGCGACCACATTGGTGTGGTACAATAGTCCTTCATCACTTTGCTTAATTATGTTTTGCTAGTGCAGTCTACATTTAATATTTGGTGAATTTTAACTTTGCAAAAAGTATTTCAGAGCCAATGTTACTCTACTGGGAGGTCACTTATGGCAGAAACAAGATTGCCACAGAAACTGCTTTTGCACCAGTTCTAGTGTTGTATTCAGTAGGTACAGATTTCTTTACTTAAAGGACAAATGCTGTAAATTTGGAGAAGCTGTGCTGTGTGCATTTTCTTATACATCAAAGAGCTAAATTCCTTGCTTTACAAATGAAAAAAAAAAAAATCAATCAAAATCCTAACTATAAAGTTATGGTTGTTGCCTAAATGATGCTTTTTTATTCCCTTTTTTGGTGTTGCAAGGCTGCTGCCTGCCCTCCCTTGAGCCTCCACCAAAAGCTGCTGAATGTTAGCAGCCAAATGCTCCCCCCAAGTCCTGTTGTATTTAGCCACAGATGCAAAACTTATGATGTTTTCCTACTGAAATTTGTTAAAAGGACACAGTCCACCAATAAAACTATTTTGGTTTCCTATTGCTAATTCTGACTTGAAAGAGGGAATATGAGCTGACAAATTGTTGCTAGTTTCTGTAGCGAGAGGCAGAAATGAGGTAATGCAATTAATGCAATTAATACAAGGAGCAACAGAAGCTTCTAGTAGAGGTTCAGTCATGGTAAATAATTATTCAAAGAAAAATTACTGAAATTACTGATGCATTATTGTCTGGGTTCACTGTATATGGCTATTTGGGGAGTTTTGCTCCAAACACACACTGTTGATATTGCTGTGTTAAGAGCAGTTTCTAACTGCTGCTGGATAGGCTGGGTTTGGAGGAACTGAATGGCAAGTTCATAGAATCACAGAATGGCTCGGGTTGGAAGGGACCTGAAAGCCCATCTTGTTCCAGCCCCCTGCCACGGGGGGGCTGCCACGAAGATGTTAAATAGTGCTGGTCCCAGAACTGACCCCTGAGGGACACCGCTCATCACTGATCCCCCCTGGACATGGAGTCCTTGTGTGTTTATCCTTGGGTCCCAGCAGAGGAAGCAGTTTTAGGGAATGCTTTAATGTTTTGTTTTTAGAAGAAGATGAGAGCTGTCATTGTCCAGCTCCATCCGGTCCTTGCACTCATCCATCTCATGATGTAGGACCATTTAGGACTGCACTTCATGATTAATCCATTTTTTTCTGTAATGAGGATGTATTATTCAGTGTTTCTTGTGTCACTGTATTACCTCTTTCTGGACAAGTCCCCAGTCACGTGCATCACAACCTGTCCTGCCTGAGCACCACTGAGAACCTGGGGCCAAATTCAGTCTCAGAATTACTCCATTGAAATTAATGGGCAAAGAATCAGAAAATCCTTCCTCTGTACCCGTCTTCTTAGAAATAATATTGAAAGAGCACCTATCCAAAGGTCTGGGTGCCTAGAGGAAGTTGGTAAAAGTACCCTGACCCAACCTGCCAGCTCCCCAGGAGCAAACGCAACGCCCTGCACCGAGCTGACCGCCCCCCAGTGCCCGGCTGGCCCCCCGCTCACACCCCGGTGTGATGGGTCGGGCTGGGCAGTGTGAGGTGAGAGCTGGCTGCTCCAGGAGCAGTGTGCCAGTGAGTGCCAAAGGTCCGGGATGGAGCACGCTGCTGCTGCTGCTTCTGCCTCAGGACAGCAGGATGCTGCCCTGGAAGGGTGGCAGAAGCAGCTGGCTATCGCTTTGCGTGGGTTTTTCCTCTAAATGCAGGTGATGGCAGCATTTGGGTTCATCTCAGCCATAAGAGTACCAGTGCAGAGGAAGTGCAATGCAGCAGTGATCTGCTGAGGTGCACCAAGGCGTGCAGGCTGCAGCAGCGAAGCGGGGTATCCACGTGTGAGCGTGGCTGTGTTGGGATGTGCGGCTTAAATCCTGGAGCTCATCCAGAAACCCAGCCCCCATTGCTCTCCCTGCGCGTAACATTCAAATAAAGTGGCTTGCCCAGCACCGTGTGTGCTTCCCAGGGGCTCAAACAGCCCATGCAGCACTGGCTTCACTCTTCTGGGACACCCTGGGGCAGGTCGCCTTGGCTGGGGGACGCTGCTTTGGTGTGGCCAGGGAGGGAGGATGGAGCAAAACCACCTTTGGGTGTTCCTTATTTCTCCCTTGCACTGGAGTAAATGGAAAGTGAATGGATTGACAGTGGTGGAAGGCCAACCCCTGTTTCCTTTTACTTTCCCTAGGGTGTGTGCTATTTATTTTTTCTCTCTTATCTTCCCTGCCCCTTGAGGATTTCCTATATACTTTTGTTAGTTCTTAAATTCTTTTGCTTAGTTTCCTGTTTGGTGCTCGGAAGCCACATCTCACTGCTCGCCCTCGGGGTGGTGTGTGGGGCGTTGCACTTTAGGGGAATTCCACTGAGGCCAGGACACTGCCGTCCCTGCTGGGGGATTCATGGCAAAGGCATCCCTGGCCATACAGCACTTAAGGTAAAACGAATCTAAGCAGGATGTTTGGATGGGTCAGCTGTTGACTTCACAGTCAGAAATGATTGTGTTGCCTTGGAAAATGTCAAGATCAGAATTAGGGAGAAAGAGGTTTTAGCCAGCATTACTGAAATTTTAGATACCAGCTATCTTTTGTCTAAAAAGCTGACAGATACTTGCAGACTATATACATATGGAGCTGCCAAAAAGGAGGTGGCCTGGGGATCAGTGGCTGATTTTACAGCCAGGCATTTAGGAAATTTGAGACGAGCAATTGCTGATGGGACTTGGGAACTTTTCTAGGTGGAACTCAAAAGACCGTAACCAGTAGACAGTACGATGGCGATTTGTGACCATTTAATTTCCGTTCTTAAAAGCAAACCAACCCTTCTATTTTTGCAATATTTTCAGGAGGGAAAATGGCTTCTGTGTATACAGTATAATCCAAACTATATGTTAAAAATGCTTATTTAATTTTCAAATTAATGCTTGTTATGTATAGGCACACATTCTGCAAGATGTGGACCCGCTCTGTAATACCTTGTTTCACAGGTATTGATGTGGTTGTCGGGGTGTTTACTGTATATTGGTCTATGTCAGTGGTTTCCAACCTTTTTTTGATTTGTAAATCTTACATTTTTACAGTGGGGTGCAGTCATTTGCATAGCAAATTTAAGCTTCCAAACACGGGATTTGCTTTTCTTAGTGACAACTCACAAAAACCTTAGAAGTTGCCTCCGGATCCCCAGGGCTCCCCAGGCATGCTGGAAATAACTGGACTAAAATTAACAGGAAGAAAGGAAAAGAAAAAGAGTGCTTGAAAGTAGCTGCATCCCTTCCCCCAGTGCAAACACAACAGGGTTTACACGGACAAGCTCTGGAGATGGTATCTCCTGTCCCCAGTTACTTTGCAAAACTGGGTTAGGCAAGTGGGAAGATGCTCAAATGCATGTGCAAAAATAAATAAACGAATAAATAAAATAATGGGTAAGATGTACCTCTAAGCCACGCATGTAGTTTATTCTAGCAACAAAATAAGCCCTGCTTGGAGGCTGTTTGATCCCTACAGGTAGTGCTGGTCCCAGCCTGCACCAAAGCAAGGGGCAGGCTGAGCTGTATCCGCGGTAATCCCAGCACACGGGTACATGGCAGGGACGCGCCTCCCTCTGTGCCACCAGCAGAAGCTGGCAGAAACGGCTGCGAGGCAGGAAGCTCGTCAGCCTGGCTATTTCACTCATTAATTCCTGCTATGCCAAAATGCAGCAGCCTCCCTCCCTGAGCGCGTTTTGCCGCGGCGGAGTGCGTGTGTTCGCTCGGATTACTCATAGTTGGCTGCGATTTCTATTCGCGACATATTGTTTGACAAATGTCAATTCTGAAGAAAAATAATTTAAATTATTTCTTCGAGACAAAGTTTCAGATTTAACATTGAGCAGATGCTCTGTCTAAAATTAGCATAATGATTCCTCATGCCTGCTACTTACCAGGACATGTGTCTTTAATGTAAGTGTTGGAATAATAATGAAAATTCGCAGTGATTTTTTGGATAATTGTAGATTCTCCCGCATGCTTTTGAAATGTTTAATGAGCACAGGGACCTTTGGAGTTGGGGAAAGCTGTTATTCCCATTCTGCAGATGTGGAAAGTGAGACGCAGAGCTCCTGCAGTGCCTGAGGTCCGGAGCGACGCCAGGACCGAGATGTACGGGGGGGGGGACAGCCTGGGGTCACTGCCCTGCAGTGGGCACGTGGCTCCCGACTGCTGCGGTGAGCGTTGGGCCGGGATGTGAGCTCCTGGGGTTCGGCTGTTGTAAATGCACGTGCCTTGGGAGAGGTGCCTGGTGGGATTTCCAAAAGTAGGGGAGTTTTCCAAAAGCTGGGCTTGCTGGCGGTGCTGGCTGAGGGGCTACGAGCCTGCGGCTTCTGAAGATCTTGTTTCACTTTTAGGGATTTACAGTTCACATTGTAAAAGGTTGTTAAATATGTCTGAAAAAGTTACGTTAGATTCATAGGTTTCTGCTGCCACAAGTTTCCCAAAGGAGGATGACATGGAAACTATTCCCAATGCCCTCTTCAGTCAGGAGTGTGATTGCTCGTTGTTGGACAGAAGAGCTTTAAACAAACAACCAAACAACCTTTGACAGTCCCCAGACAGTTTCCCAGATGGGAAGACTTCACCACAGAAAGGTGAAGTGACTGGGAGGATTAATATGAAGAACCCAGGTTCCCACGCTGCAGTTAAAACACTTTTTTGGGGGGGGAACCGCCTTTCCCACTCCATTACCCCAACAGCAGCTCCAGCAACTGTAAATATGGAAGAGCTGAAAGCACTGACCCAGCTTTCAGCTCCTGTTAAGGTAATTTAGCTGCAGGAAGGAGAGGGATGAGTTAGGGACGTGCGAGTGGCTGAAGGGCGCAGGGTGCTCCAGGGACCACAGCGCCAGGAGCTCCCGTGCTGCAGCAGCGAAGGTGGAAAAACCAGTAACGCTCCAAAAAAAAAGAGAGGGAAATGGTTTCAAAGAGGCCTTTTCAGGCAGTGGGTAATTTTTACCTACACCAGGCCCCAGTGAGGTGAGCAGGGGTGGCTGAAGGATGGGGAGGCAGCAAAACCAGTCTAAACACCCAGGGAAGGAAAAGAGTCTGACCTTTAAGTGCGAGGTGAGATGTGGTTGTTTTGGCCGTGCTCGACCTGAGGACAGTCTCTTGCCTGAGTAAATGCTGGCTTCGAACAAAGGATTTCCACAAAACTGCCCACCGTGGCCTAGGCTTAACCCTGCACGGTCCTGGCCCTGCAGTGGGGAGAGGAGCCCCAGGGGAACCCTTCCCTTCCTTTTCCCATTTAAGCAAAACCGCGCTTTTCCACCTAAGAAAAGCCACCGCCACGGGCAAACACCTTTGCGCTAATTGCATTGAATAGCCACGTTTGTACTGGGCAGGGGAAAAATACCTTGACCTTTTAGATGCTGGGGCATGGAGAACAACCTCCACAAGCAGCAAGAGGGAGTTTGGGAGCTTGATGTGAGAGGCAGGTGCAAATGTGCTGGTTAAAAATAATAAACAGAACAAAAAAAAAATCCACAGCGTTTTCTTTTGAGGAAAATCTTCAATGTGCCTGTGTTCAGTGCTGTGCGGTGCACTTTAAAAGCAGCATCAGCACCTCACTACTATTTCCATGGATCCTGGGGCTGTCTTCCAAGGAAAGAGGGTTTGTTACGGACGAGGTGCTGGAACTATCGCAGTCATGCTGGGTGCCCCTCACCCCTTTGGACTGGGAGGGGATGTTTCAGTAAGTGCTTCTCAGAGCCTGTTCTCAGTTTGTCCCCACGTGCAAAGAAAGGAAGGATAATTCTGCGTGCGTTGGGAGGAGGTGATCTGTCTGGCCTAGTCAAATCATTACTATCATGAGGTTTCAGCTGGAATCATGTGCTTACACAGAAACTGAGATAAAACCTTTTTTTTTTTAATTCTTTTTTTTTTATTTTCCCCCCCTCACTCAAGCATGGAGTACATAAGAGGCGCATCTTAAATAAGTAAATAAGTAAGATAAGTAAATAATAAGAGTAAATAAGAAAGCATCTTTGATGCTTTTGCTTGTGCAAAAAAGTCCTCGTGCTCCTGTCCATGTTCCTGTGAGCTTTATTTCATTCATTACACGACTGCCCAAACACTAAAGCTCAACTGGATGAAGAAAGGGGATGCTTGGCCATACCCAGGCCCTTCTATTGCCACAGTCAGTGCCCTCAGTCCCCCTGATTAGACTGGTTTGCATTTAAGTGACAAACTTCAGTTTTCAGCCCAACAAAGTTGAGTCAGCCAGGGCCGGGACAGGGCTGTGGGTGCGATGTGCTCAGTGTGGCTGGGGGAGCAGCCTCGTCCTTGTCACTGCAGGCTGAAAGTGCTAATTCCAGTGTTTGTCAAATGAGCCTGCAGAGTGGAGGCTGCTCCACGTGCACTCGTTAAGAGTCCTTGTGGGGTCCCTTAGTGTGTCCACTGCCTGCACCTGCACAATTCAATGCAACTGCACCTACTTATGGCAAAGTGACTGGCTGAGAAAGAGCGGGGACACCATGACAGCATGGGAGCAAAATTAAATAAGACTGCAAAGCATTCCTGCGTCACACTGTGATTCTCACTTCTGTCCAGAAGGTGAGAAGCCGCATTGGGTGTGAAACTGGACTACCAAGACAACAACAAGCCCATAGAAAGTACATGTATTATATAGTATTTTCTTGTTTTTAGCATCAAAAGCACTTGGTGGAGGCAGTTAACAGGGAGATGGGCTGCGGCTGGTTGGAGACTGGCCAGATGGGTGTTTCGGTAGTGGGTTTCCAATCATTAATTCTTCTGAAAAGCAACATGCTGTTTGCTGAGCAAAATGACAACACTGTTCATGTTCACCCCGAAAAGCACATCCTGCTAGGTTTCTGCCAGAATAATTCTTTCCATTGTAGAGACCTCACAGCGTCGTTATTTCATCCTTAGATGACTTTTTTTTGGCTCAACTCTGACTTTGTGAAGTCTGGAGTCAGATAGGAACATAGGTTTGGCACCAGTTGTGGGGGGTTTTGTTTTTTTTTAAGCTAATTATATATATATATTTGTGTAGTATATTTGTATATATATATTTGTATATGTATATTTGTGCATTTTGTGTATATATATATACATTCGTGTATATATATCTCTTTGTGTCGCCTGCATCAGAAAAGGAAGGCTCAGATGCAGGTTTGCTACTTTTGCCAGCTCTACCACTGCTGCTTTCACCGTAGCGCTTTACCAGATACACTATCAAGTGGCAAAGCAAGCGTATTGAGCATATACTGATGAACTGAGCAAAATAATGAACCTTGGTAAGAGCTCCCATTTTTCTCAGTAAACCCCTCTCTGTAGAGGTATTTCTAATGACCAGAGGAAGCACAAAACATTTTGCTGAATATATGCACGTGTATTTTAGATGTAAACAGCCTGGCATGCGAAGCTACTTGTCCTCCTCCAACCCCCCCAGCCTCAGGACCCGGCGCTGTCGTGCTCTGTCCCGGGAGATCGTCGCCGGGATCTCCCCGGGAGCGGGGGCAGCCCCCCCGGGGGCGCTTTTCGCATCCCCCCGTGGAAGCGGGACCCGCCTGGCTGCCGGTGGTGTCCGCCTGCGGCTGTGCCAAGGAGCGCTTTGCCTCCCCCTCCCAGCCCAAGGGCTCAGTTTGTGGCGGACAGGGATTAATTAAAACCGAAGAAAAAAAAAAAAAAAAAAAAAAAAAAAGGGGGAAAGGAAAAAGGGAAAGCAGCGTGCATGGGGGCAGCACACCGGGCACTTGGATGCTGCGGGGTCCCGCTGTGGCCGTGGAGGCTGGGTGCTGCTCGGTGAGCTCCGAGCGCTTTCCCCTTCTCCGGGAAGCCCCGGGCTGCCCCCGGCACGGCCCCGCGTGGGCAGCCCCGCGTGGGCAGCTCGCTGGGGCCTCCCGGAGGGTGCTCGCGGGGTCCCTCCGGGATAACGCCCCCGGGCTGGCCGTGGCCGTGACCCCACCGTCCTCCCCCTCCGAGCCGCAGCCCGGGGGAAGGAAGGGCAGCCGGCGTGCTCGGCTCGCTCTCGGTTTCCCCGGGCATAGGGGACGAGGAGGAGGGTGTGCAGGGGATGGAGGCATAGGGATGGGAGGATGAAGGGATGGGGATGGAGGGATGGAGGGGCCGGCACTGCGCTCTCCGCCTCCCCGGTGCACAACCGGGCTCCCCCGGCGGCGAGAAGCCTCTTTTGTGATGGAAAAGCTCTGGGCTGTGCGGGAGGGCCGCTTCCTGCCCGGGCTCCAGCCCGGCTGCGTTTTTGCCCCCGCGTGGGCGGCCGAGCAGCCGGCAGGGAGCCGCGGCCGGGGCTAGCAGCGCCCGGAGCAGCGGCCGCAGGCTCGGAGGGGCTGAAGGATTCCCTTGTCTGCTCCGAAAGCCGCAGCAGCCGCTTGACAACAGGAAACAATGTGTAGTGAATGGAAAAAAAAAAAAAAAAAAAAAAAAAAAGAAAGAAAAAAAAAAAAAAGGGGGTGGCGCTGCCCGACCAACTTCCCTTTACATCACTGCCCAAATAAGGAGCTTTAAACTAACCTTTTCTATCGCAGCCCGGCAGAAGATCCCCCTGGAGCCCCGGGGTCCCTTCCTCGCCCCGGGCAGAGCCATGGCAGAGCCGCGGCTGCAGGGCGGGGACAGCGCGCAGGTAACCGAGCCGGGCGCTCCCTTCCATGCCGAGCGGGGGGGCTGCAACCTCTCCCTCCAGCCTAGTTTCTTTTAATATATATATATATATATTTATTTTATTTATTTATTTATTTTCTCGGAGCAGCGCCGAGAGGGGAGGCTGGAAGGGGGCAGAGCAGCCGGGAGGGGGGCGGAATGGAGAGCGCTCGGGACCGGCCGGGCACGGCGCGGTGCCGAGGTCACGGCGGGGAGGGACCGGGCGCTGTCCCCCCCTCTTCCCTCCCCCCTCCCCAGCACGGCCACCTCGTGTCCTTCGAGCCGCCACCAGCCCGCCCGGCTGCCTTGCACCGGCACCGGGCTCTTAATTGGCGGCCACCCCTAATTAAGCTCCGGTGCGAGCCGCGCACTCGCGCTGCTGGCAGCACGCGGTGGGGGGGAGCGGGGTGTCCGGCTGTCTGTCTGGCTGGTTGTCTGGCTGGTTGTCTGGGACGGATTTCCTCCTTATCACTCGCACAGGAAAAGCAGCGGGGAGCGGCGGGGCTGCTCCCGGGCGGTGCGGGACGGCTGCGGGGTGTCCCTCGGGAGCCCCCCTGCAGGCGGGGGGACCCCGCAGCCCGCTGCGCGCAGAGGGCCGGGACCCGGCGCTGCCCCTTTGGTTTTTTTTCTTCCTCTTCTGCGTTTCTCTTTGGCCGATGAGCACCTGCACCTCGGCTGAAAATGAGACGGCTTTAAAAATGCATTAAAGCTGAGTAAATGAGTGCTAACGATTTAAGCTTCTTAAGCCTCCTCGATGGAAATTAATAACGCTTTGGATGCACCCAGAGGTGTGATCAGAAATGCAGACGTGCGCTGAGCTGCTCTATGCAAATGTGTGGATTGTTATTCCGGAAAAAGGCACCGTGCATTATTATTATGATTATTTTTTTCATCGTTCTTTAGCTAATTGGCTGGCTGTCGTGAAAGCGCTTGGCACTTTTACCCAGTTACACTCTGGCGAGTGGAAATGGCTGGGGCAGCTGACATGGTGATTTATGGTGTGAGCAATACAATCCAAACCCTGCTCTGCTAGAGGATAACCTGTAGCTTATAGGCTTTTAGTTTCCCTGGTGTTGAAAGATTGTTAGTGTCAGTGTGCAGAGCCAGGTTTAACCTTCGGTGTCTGGATGCCCGATAGCCCCTTCACCATCCCTCCTGTCTCCTGCTTTACTGGGCTTCCCCGGTGAGTTGTTTGTGCTTGTTGGGGCTGTCATGTTTTTTTCACAGCATCAGTGCTTCTGAAACTTTGTAGTCTGATTCTCATAGGAAAAAACATGTAGGGTGATGTTAGAGTGTGTATTCACAGTAAGAAAAGGTGGGATTTGTGTGGGATGTTTGGTTCCCAGTTGGCTCACAGGCTCCCAAGCCCGCTACAGCAATCCCCATTGCCCCCATCCCTTCCCCCAGCCCTCCTCGACAGCCTTAGCAGACAGTTCCACTGCAGGGCTCCTGGAAAGCAGTTTTCTTTCATCCCTAGAGAGGCATCCTTCAATGAATGATGGAGAGATTCTGTTGTAGGAGGTGGCTGGGGGTTGATTTGTGCTGTCCTGTCTTGCTTCTGAGAAGAAAAGTCTTCTCCTTCCAAGGCTTGCAGTCTGGCTTCTGAGTCCGGTGAAGAATCCACTGCAGTCCTTGCTAAGAAAAGGCCAAGCAAAATCTCCAGAGGACTTGCGTGAAGAGTGCATCAAAGAAAAAAATCTTCCAGAAGATACTGGTTAATTAATGAAAGTGTTACTGCCAAGCTGCTTGCAGCACTCCAGGCTTTGTGTCCTCAGGGACGCATTCAGCACCTGCAGAGGTTCTCTGTGTCCCTTAGGGAAAGTCTCTGAGGAGCCCTCTCCTCTCCTGGGGAAGCTCTTGCAGTGTAAAAGAAGGGGACTTATTCACTTTGACCGATCATTTTAACCCTAAACCACAATGGGCACATGTAATTTCCCTGTGAGGACTTCAGGCTCTGCTCGTTTTGTTTTCCCGTCCAAGCAAAACCCCATTCTCACAGCCCGGCGGGGCCAGCAAACCCTGCAATGTTTGCAGTTGGCTCTCAAAAAATATCCGGCGGCCGTCAGGAGAACAGGGCAGTGTTCGCTTCGCGTGGTTTGCAATGAGCACGATCGGATGCGGGGGACTCCGAAGGGGATCCAGTGGGGTGAGTCCCCTGGGAAACAGATTTGAAAATAATATTTATTCTGAAGTTAACTATGAAAGTGCTGTTGATTTGAACCTTTCCTGAGCTGTGGGGATCGCTGCCATGGCTTGGTTTAGCAGGATAGCATGTCCTGGCCAGGGAAATTGCCGTGGCTGACCCGCCTGTAGGGTGGCAGGGTGCCACCGAGGGGCTCCAGGGAACTCCCTGCCCCTCATCACTGCCCGAGTCCCCTGGCCATGTTGGGTGGCTCCTTCTGCGTTAGAGAAGCTGGCCTCGCTCTGGCTTCCTCCGTCTCCCCTCATCGCCGAAGTTCCTGCTGACTCTGAGCTCTGCCGTCATAACTTCTGGCCACATTTGGCTGCACATGTTGAATGCAAAAAGTGTTTCAGCAGACTCGCCGTTTCTACAGCGCTTTAAAGCATTTAGTTTCTTGGCAAAGGGTTCAAACTTAGGAGAGAAAAAAAAAAAAAACAACTCTGGAAAGGAAAGCAATTTATTTAAAATATACATTCAACACCATTGTCTCTGACTTTAAAAAGGCTGCTTGTTAGGAGATCTTTATAGCTCTGCTGGGATCTGCAGTCAGTTAGGATGCAGGGGAAATATTTATTCTGTTTTCCACTCTGCCCATTACACTTGTCGAATTCTTCCCACCTTCCCCTTGTTAACCCACGCCTGCAAGTGAGCGGTTTCTCACCGGTGCTCCCTCTCCTGGGCTCTGCCGAGACCACCTTGGTGGAGGCGAGTTGTGCTGAGTGCTCCCGCTGCTGCACGACAGGAATTGGAGTCGTGGTCTTTCCCAGGCTGGCTTTGCATGTTCAGCTGGGGTCTCGGTCTCTATAGTTGGTGCAGAAATCAGAACAGGGATTTATTTATTTTTTAATCCTGCCCAGCTCTAATTACACGCCTGCATAAGGTGAACCTTTTAATGAGCATCAAAGGAAGCATTGTGTGTCGGGGAGGGCCTGCGTTAAAGGGACTAGGGGATTACTCAGTCATTCAGAAAACATTCGGTGAAGGTAAATGTGCAATAAATCTTCCTTACCCTCTACCTTGCCTCGTTTTCTTTGCAAAGCCTTGAAGCTAGCTCAGCCCCACCTCCCCAATAAACCCAGGCTGGGACCAGCTTGCACGGCGCTGGCTTTCACTCACTGCCCACTGCTCTGAGCTTCCTGAGGAGGTGAGCAGGGCTCACATGTGGGGCAGGACAAGGTGAGGAAATTTGCCCTGAAGAGCTGACTGAGATCTCTGAGCATTTGCCCCATGGAAATCTGAGAATCCTTCTCCCTAGGAGGGATGATGACAACCAATCCATCTAAATACATCTAGATGGTATTTTTGTAGCCTTTTTTTTTTTTTTTTTTTTTTTAGTCACATGGAAATTTTGGTTTGGGGGCATTTTCTTTCCACTCAGTGATTTTTATTTTTATTTTATTTTTTATTTTATAGTGGGGTTAAGTAAGAGGAAAACATGAGTGAAGTCAAGTTTTCCTACCTTCCCCAAACAGGCTTGCTGTGTGCAGGGACAGCTTGTTCCGCACTGCCTTGAGGCCTGGGCAGCTTCTTTCATCAGCACAAAGTGCTGTGGCAAATGGTGCAAACTCTGAGTAGAGCATTTTCAGCATTGTGGGAAGACTTATTGTACAAAGATTACTTTTTTTTTTTTTTTGGTGCAAATGAGATTTTCAGTTTCAGCAGGTCCCCAGTCTCCAGATCCGAAGTCATCTTTCCCACACCATTTATCCAGCCCTTGCCTCGTTCCTTCCTCAGGCTGTGGAGGGATGTGTGTTCATTAAACCATTATTTAGGCTTTGCAGCACTGGGAGGCTTTGGGGTTTCTGTTATTTTGCTCTGCTTTACTATTAGACCTGCAGATTTTAGGCAGGAAGGTGAAGCGTGTCAAAAGTTGGCTAGATCCAGCTGAACTCAGATGTGGGATTTGGGTTCCTGCAGCAATATTGCTCTCAGATGCATTGAGACCTGGAGGGGTTTGCTAAGCCCTCATTTGGCGGTACAGTTTAGAGGGGAAGCCTCAAGGGACTCCCCCAAAATTGAGCCTGGCCTTCTTCCCAGTTAACCTAGTTTTAAGTGTAGTGGTTCCCTGAAGTCTTTATTGCCGTGCTCCTACCTCTGGGTTAAAATCCAGCCTTGGTAAGATGGTCTCTCCTGAAGGGCAAATTACTGCTTTGCAAAACCCAAAAGGCACAAAATAGGCACAACCTCGCATTGTGTAACAGCACGCTGTCAGTTTTCATAGGAACTGCTAGTAGGCTGAAGTCTCACATAGGCATGGAGCAGCCTCGGTCACCTTAAGATGAGTGATTATTTTTATGTTCCCCCCACCTATGGGCAACATCACATCAGTCTGTGAGGTGGCATTGATGAAGGGACCCAAGAGGTGTTGAGTTGTGAGCTGGTTGTGTTCCCAGCCTGGGGTAGGGTATGGTCTTGGGGTAAAAGGCTGATAAGACACATGCTTGATTGTGCAGGTGCTCCCCAAAAGTACTGTGTGAAGGCAAGTTGTGGGGTGAATGATTTAGAGCTCTCTGTCACTGCTGGTGGTGATGAGGTGCAGGCTCCAACCGTTTGATCTAGTGAAGGTGCATCAGCAGTTGTTACTTAAGTGGCAGAGTACAGGGCTCACAAAATAGCTTAGGGATTTAGGAGAACCACCCTATGTGGCAGCTCCTGCCCCAAGGTGCTGGGAGATGCCCAGAAAAGAGGGTCAGGCTCTGCTCACCCCCTGCTGTTCTGGGGGGCAGTGAGGACCCCAAGGGGACAGTGACCCAGAGCCACAGCAGCAGGTTTGCCACTAACTGGAATGTGTTTCAGGGTTTTCCATGAGGCATCGCTGACTCTTTAAATAGCTGCCCATGGGTTTCCTGTGTTTCCTCTTGCCCTGTATTCAATTTTCTTGGTTTTCTTCCCTTCTGGGGAGATTTACTGATAAAAATAATATATACATAGAAAGAGAGAGAGAGAAAAACTGAATGTGGGGCTGAAATGAAGTGAATAGCAATTAAAAAGAAAAAGAAGTTTCATGAAGGTTACAAGCTTTGGAAAGCACTGGGATGCACCCACCACCTGTAAAACAGGAGCAGCTGCAGGCTGCTCTGCTGGGGTGAGCTGTGACTTGGTAACGGGCTGGTAATTTGCAGGTGCCACCCTGTTACCACTAGGCTATAAATCTGATAAACTCCCTTGTGGAGGAGCACACCAGGTTTTATCAGCTGCAGAGCTGGCTCTTTGCAGAGGATCAGATAGCTTGGACTGAGGGAGGTTGAAGGTAGTGCCTTCTCCTTGAGAAGATGCAGCCTCCAGGAGGATGAGCATTGCATGGTGTTAGTAGACTGGTTCTCCTTAGAAGGGCTCTTCTCAGCAATTCATCTTTGCAGAAGTAGTGAAGGGATTTCTTCAGCTGAGATTGAGGTGTCCTGAATCTCAGCCTGAGTACTGGTCTGAACTGGGAGACTTCTCTTGTGGGGGACATCAGGGCTGGGAGGGGCAGGATAAAGCCTTTCTGTTTGTATTTGAACTGATCAAAAACCTGTTGGGTCTTTCTGTGTTTTAAAGAGGGAAATAGTGTTGGTTGTGTTTGAAACAAAACTGAATGCATTTTGAAGATGCAAAATGTTTGACTTTGGGACAAAACAGTGCAATGATAGGTCAGGATAGAACCAAGTACAAAAATAGTGTTGTAGATATCTACCCAAAAATGTGAAGCTTTTCTGAGTTGGAAGGGAAGTTTAAGCTGGGTGTTTAATTACCTCCCACAAACCTGCCTGTAGTGCTCAGGTATTTCCTTCATGATTTTCTCAGGCTAAAATTAACAAAAACTGTAGAGAAACCACTCTTACCCACCATTTCACCACCATGTTTACGTGAGAAGATTGGCTGGGATGCAACAGTGCGACCACTGTAGCTTGGAAGAAGTGTACGTTTCTTCTGGAAGTGAGGATCTCTGCTGGAAGGGGTCCTGCAAGAATTCAGAGGCATTTCTGGCCAATATCGTTTTGTGGAAAAGTGCATGCCTTGGTTCCCACTTCTGTAAAATGGGGTTAAAAATATTCTCCCTCCCTCCCAGGATCATTGCCACACTCCCTCCGCAGCAGTTTGTAAAACACCACAGAGTTTTTCCACCAGTGTGAAAAATGCTAAATAAAAGTAAATGGGTACTATTTTTAATAATATTCTAAGTGCTTCATGCTACAGTGAATGACTACAAATAACTATGAAAACATATTATGGTAAAGATTCACAGTTACGGTTCACGAGCACGCTAGCCTGAGGAAACTGTTGCTTTTCAGCACTGATGGCCCAGCAGCCACTCAGAAAACCTGCCGAAATGGGTAAAAGAGATCCAAGAATCGCCCCAGATCTTCCTCGTGCCATACAAGCCGACCCGCCAGCAGCACGGGCTGGATCTTCACATCTGATAGCATCCTACGGTAATGACTCACTGTCTAATGAGTTTACTACCGTGGTTTGTATCATTGCTCAGGCAATCTTTTTTAATTCAAGGAGTGTTTATTAAAACCAAACCCTTGCTGCTTTTGCTAACCTTGTTTTAAATGGCGCTGTTTGCATTCAGAAACAGTACAGCGAGGAAAGCTGAAACCATTACTGCCAAACTGAAGAATTTTTTCGTAACCCTAAGACAGTGCTCTGCTTTCTCTCTGCTGAAGAAAATGCCTGCAGTGTTAGTTTTATTATGCATTATGCAGGTTTTAGGTCTTTAAAGAAGTTAAGGGAAAGTCCCAAATGAGATGTTGGTTGCCTTATGGTCCCCAAGGAATATAGTTGCTTTTTGATTCTGCCTGCAATTCATTGCCGTAGACATGGTCTGCTGCCTTCATGTTTTGATCTGTCATCCACCTGTGGGGATTTGCTGCAAAGTTAGAAAATACTTTGTCTTCGTATTTGCATTAATCAGAATTCAGAATTATTCAGCAGATAGGAAATGGTGTGCCAAAATGTTAAAGCAGCATTTAAAATTTTCTAAGTAAACAGGTGTAAAAGCAGAAACAAAGGCAATGCAGTGTGTGAACATAACAGAAATCCTCAAATCCCGTTCCTTCCGACCTGGAGATGAGTCTTTGCTGGCAGTCAGCGATGTGTCTAGCCTGTCCCAGGAGCTTCTGGTTGTGGATGTGTCAGTTGTGTTGAGCACAAAAGGTATCGCAGAAATTCAAAACTGGACACTTTTTTTTTTTTTTTTTAACTCATTTTTTTGCCATCCTCAATTAGTTTGAGTGCTGTCTATCTTCCTAGGTGAATATGAGTTTGTAACATTCTCTACTTATTTCTAATGCAAATCAAGGTGACAAATGGGATCCTCTTTCACATGGATGAGTTTGTTGAGCTCCTCCCAGGACAAGCAAAGCTCCTGGCTGGTGAAGGCTTGAAATCTCTGAAAGGACACAGGGTGGACAGGTGAAGATGTATGCAAGGACAGGAACTGGTGCCTTGTTAAGGAGCAAAAAATGGAGGTTTAAATAAATAAAAGAAAAAGCTAAATAATGTTGTTCACTTATTGAGAGAAATAAGCCAGTGAAGAGCTTGAAGCTGGTGAGGGTACTTATTGCAGAAAATGATTTTGGGAAGGTCTTTGCTGAAAAATGTCTCTTTTTGGGAAATAGCAATAGGAAGCCTGAGATGCCGTGTGGGTCCAGTGGCAGCAGCAGCGGAGCCTTGTCTGGCTGTGCTCAGAGAGCAGGCTTCTCGTACCCAGCACGGGCCAGACGAGCGTGGGAGCCTCCTGAAAATACAGACGCAGTTTCACGTGAATGGAAACTGCAATTTTGCAAGCCTTAGACCTCAAATAACTGAATGAATGTGAGTGTTGAGGGGGGAAAGTTTAGATAAGCTCTGATAATTTGGTACTTTTCTTTCCTGCTTTTGTATCAGATCTGTGTTAATACTAAAATGCTTTTCACAGGACATGCCATTCAAAATGGTCATTTATGCACATTTCTAAAAAAAATATCGTATCTGGGAAGCTGCTTTTAGAATACGGTCATGGATTAAATCACTATCCAAGGGTACGTTGTTGCGTCTGTGTGTGTAGAGGGTACCTGCTGTGCCATCACCAAGACATTTAATTGAAAAGTGATATTTTCAATAACTATTTCCAACTCTGTTTGCCCAGGGTGGGTAGCCAGTTGCCACGAGGAATCATCATCTCTTTGCGCTCGATGGGTGTGTGCGTGAGTGAGAGTGAGCGCAGGGGATGTTTTCCATTTAATAATGTTATTTCTGGCACTGCTGCTTTTTCTGTAATCACTGTGGAAACTGTTATGCTTGGGGGTTCATCAAGGAAACTCTGTAAGTTCTTCTAGGGAGAAATATATTAAGCAAGTGGCTGTGATACTGGTTTCATAAGGGCTCGCCTTAATTGGGAACAGTGTTTTCAGGAGATTTTTACCCAGCGTGCTGGAAAAAGGGCAGCTTGGTGTTTGGAGCCTGGTGCTGAGTTGTCTGATGGTGTCTCAGGAGAAAAAAAAATAAAATAAGAGTCAGATTTTCTGTTGAAGAGGAAAAATATCTGAAAATAGATCAGGTCTGCCCACAGACTAGTGATGGTTTGGACCTTGAGTTAGAGAAACGTAAGACGTTACAGATGTGGCTGATTTATTGTGATAGGGATTTTTAGAGCCATCAGTGGGTGTCCTGCTCTACCATGGCCCCAGCTGGCTCTGTTAGAGCCCATCGTGTCTTCAATGCGTGGCTGAGGCGGATTTGGGATGCCAACCTGCACCTCTGCACAGGGGCACATCTGCCACGTGCGCAGCTGAAGGGTGTTGGGACCATGGGTGGTGGTGCAGCCACCTCCAGCCACAAGCCTGCCCCCTTGGTGTGTGTGCTGCAGGCTGGATTTGGGGACTAAGGCGTATTTAAGGCATATCTCTGGAGGATCCTCCAAGCCTTGTGATGCATCAACTGTGGGATAAACCTCTTCTGGTCTGAGCATTCACGTTCATCATCATTAACGACGTGTTCACAATCAAAATAACACCGTCACATAGAAATTGCACATATTGGAAAAACTGGCTTCAGGGAGCTTACCACTGAAGACAAAACTTGGAGGAAGAATGCATAGGCAGGGGGAAGAGAAAGGGTTACGGCAGCTGGGAGATGGGGTGGCTTTGCTAGCTCTCATGTGCAGTGTATTTTATTTGTGGTGCTTCAGAGTGCTCTTTTTCATTGTTGTTTGTGGAGAGGCTGATACCGGAAAGAGGAAAGGAGGTTTTGTCTATGCTATACATATTTGATGTTTTGCGAGCATGCATTTTAATAATTACCTTAATAAGTTACTCAAACTTGCATCTCACTTTATTTTGGAGTCTCTGGAGGCATTCTGTTTGCTTAACACTCTTAAAGTCTTTACAGCATTCAGCAAAGATTTATTGCTATTGATTTATATGGCACCCAGAACGAGCTTCATGGCAGCAGTGTGCAGAAATTATGGTTCTTTCAGGACCGCTTCACCCACCATTGAAGCAGAGACTCATCTGATTAACAGGAGAGCAGAGAGCAAGATGGACAGATTCCTACAATTTCATGACCTCAGTGATTAATTATTTATTGAGCTTTTAATTTTGCATTTATCATTCTAGGGCTGTCTTCCCTGACTTCCCAGAGTAGCTGCATGGAGAGGTAAAGCATCTACAGGTACATTTAGAGCAGGGAGGTTTGCAGCTTTGGTTGGAGAGGAGTCGCACTGTGACCCCTGAGATGCCAGAGAGGAGCTAACATCTGCTTTGCCCTGGGATATTTCAAATTCTTCTTAGTTTTAAACCCAAAGGGCTGAGTTTCTCCCAGTACTCTGTGCTAGAGGGCAGATGTGTTAAGCTATCCTGGCCCTGGCTGTTGATGATTGTATGTCTCTTTTCTTCCTCCAATTTACTCGAGCTGTGGGCAGAGAGGGGTTGCCACTGTTTTTCTTAGCAGTCCCTAATCCCTCGCAGTTTGGCATGAAATACTCTGCTTGTGTTCCGCTTTGTGCTTCAGGGCTTCCAAGAAGGTGCCTGCAACATGCTGTAGGTGACCCTGCTTGGCAGGGGGGTTGGACTGGATGATCTCCCGAGGTCCCTTCCAATCTCAACCCTTCTGTGATTCTGTGAGGAGGGCAGTTTTTCTAAACAGACAGGCAGCTAAAAATGTTTTGTCTTATTTATTTATTTATTTTAAGTTTTCTCCCTTGGCTGTGTTGTCTTGCTCATGGATTTGGCTATCTTATGGGGTGGGTTTTCTTCTCTTGCAGCAGGGACAACCATGGGGCCTCTGCACCCTTGATCATTTGCAGAGCTTCTCGTATAGTTGAGAGCCTGTGTGTAAGCCCCAGGTCTCCTGAATGCTTGTAGCTACTGGCTTTACAGAAGTCACCAGGGCATGAGAAATGGTGACTTCGTGCTCCTGTCCAGCCTCCAGCTGTGGCTGTGCACAGTGGCAGTCCCGGAGCAGCAGCCTGGTGCTGAGCAGCCTGCTCGCTGCTTCCTCCACGGGATGTGCTGGCTGTGGCTGTCCCCGACGGTTCCTGCTGGTATAATGGAGCAAGAGCGGTCATTTGTCACTTTAAGGCAAAAAAAAACAACAGAGAGATCGGATGATGCTATTAGGGGGACAGATGCACCCCCCAGGTAATCAGGAGGAGAGGCTGGGATTGTTCCTAAGAGGTCTGTGATGTGGGAAATGGAGCTGTCTAGAGAGAGGCTTTTGAAGTAAAAGTTCTTTCCTCTGAAGCTGGCCAGGTGACTGTTGAGTGTGGCTCCTCCATCCCCTGTCACAAAGGCACCATGCGTTATGCCCATGAGTCCATGCAGAAAAACATGGTCCATGAGCCAGGCTCTTCCCGCAGCCAACTTCATGCTGGTTCGGATGAGATGTCAGTACCAGGAACAGCCCCCTGAGGCCCCCGAACAGGGAAAAACCATCAAATTAACCAGACCTCACACTGCACGCTTTTCCCCCCTCTCAGAGCTATGGTATTTTATTGATGAACTGGGCTCGTTGACTCCAAAGATCCACTTTTCTCTTCAGTCCATGTGGTGCTGTGGAGAGAGCTGATCGGAATCACCACAATAAAATTTTAATTAAATGCCAGGCAATAATTTGCAGTGAATAAAATGTGGTACCTGCAGTACACTGTCGACATCTGTTCATGGACCCAGAGGGCCATTAGTGACTTTGAGAAAACCAGGAGAAAAACACAGGTCCACTTACCTTGTTTTTTATTCTTTCATTCCGGGGCAGAGAGACCTATTATGTTTAATATTTTATGGCAATACACTGCTGCCATCCTTCCTGTGAGTCATTTTTCCACAAGAAACACGTGCTCGCTGCGTTATTTAACCCCTTTAGAGGGTTGAGGGGTGGACTGTAAGTCTTCTACAGAAATGCTGTGTATTACGTGCTGCTACTGCATTGCTGTGCAGTGCCAGGAAGCAAAAACTGCTTCAGTGCACAGCCATCTGCACTCAGGGGAAGGCCAGCAGCATGCTGGAGATGGACACAGATGTCCCAAAATCACCCTGAGGCTCAGGCCTGGGTTTGAAGCTCTGACCCATGCTGAGCTCATCTCTCATGGTGGTTTTTCACCCTGCATCTGAGTCCTACAATGCAGACGATCATCAACATCTTGGGACCGGTGCTGTGCAATGTCTTTATCAGCGGCATAGACCATGGGATCTAGGGCACCCTCAGCAAGTTTGCAGATGACACCATGCTGAGTGGTGCAGTTGATACAACAGAAAGAAGGGATGCCATCCAAAGGGACCTGGAGAAGTGGGCCCATGTGAACCTAATGAGGTTCAACAAATGCAAGGTGCTGCAGCTGGGTCGGGGCAATCCTGGACATAAGGAGAGACTTCAACAGAGAAGCGGCCAGCAGGTTGAGGGGGGTGATTTTCTCCTCTCCTCTGCCCTTGTGAAGCTCCACTTGGGGTACTTCATCCAGGTCTGGGGCCCCCAGCACAAGAAGGATGTGAGGCTGTTAGAGCAGGTCCAGAGGAGGGCCATAAAGATGATGAGAGGGCTGGAGCACCTCTCCTATGGACAGGCTGAGGTAGCTACGGTTGTTCAGCCTGGAGAAGAGAAGTCTTTGGGGAGACCTCATTGTGGCCTTTCAGTCATATTTTTTAGATGAGAGTCTTTTTACATGGGTGGGTAGCGATAGGATGAAGGGTAATGTCTTTAAACTAAAAGAGGGTAGATTTAGATTAGATATAAGGAAGAAACTATTCATCGAGAGGGTGATGAGGCCCTGGCCCAGGCTGCCCAGAGGAGCTGTGGGTGCCCCATCCCTGGCAGTGCCCAAGGCCAGGCTGGATGGGGCTGGGGGCAGCCTGGGCTGCTGGGAGGGGTCCCTGCCCATGGCAGGGTGTTGGAACCACATGGGGTGTAAAGTCCCTTCCAGCCCAAACCCTTCTATTATAATAATCCATGATAAAATTTGCATCCTGAGAAGAGTGTTTCTAACCCAGTAGTGTGAAGAGTTTGATCCAACCTGGAGATGTTTCAAGTGATGGTATGACTCCTGGTGGAGGGTTTTCCTGTTGTTCTTTCCCTCTTCCCTCTCTTGTTCTGTCCAGTGAAGGTCTATGTGCCTGTGCAGGTACTTTTGGACTTCTGCTTTTCATGTTCTTGCAGCCAGTTGTGTCTCACCATAAAACATCTCCAGTGGCTTTGTTAAATGAGATTTTGAGGTCTTATCAGGCTTGAGTTTAAGAAAGTATCTCACAGATGTCTTTGGGGAATTCCTCATGTTTTCTCTAGGTTTCTGACTCAGGAACCTGGAACTGGGCACAATTATATGTTGTTTTACTGACTTTGAGCAGAGCTCCTGCTATGCAGCCTTATAGGTTTGAGGCCAAAAATACATGCAAGTTTCATTTAAATAACTGTAGTGGAAACTTTCTATGGAAAGAAGATACCCAAAAAAGCCCCTGAAAGAACAAAGTAATTGCCTTACAGAAAGACTTCCTTTTGCTGCATTGTTTTCCGTTTGCATCAGCCGTTTGTCTCCTTTGGGTTGTGCAGTTGTGGTTCTTCAGTGTGTCATCCAGCAAAAGTACAGCAGAACTTCTGTGCAGAGAAGAAAATTGCTACCTTTTTCTCTGTCATAAGGAGAAAAACAAAAAACAAAAAAAAACAACAACCCAGCTGTGCTCTGTACAAACAGTCTGTGACATGAGTGGAATTGAAAAATGACTATTAGTCCAGAATGCTGTGCTGAAGGTTACTCTTTTGTGTCGTCCTTCAGATGAGAAGGTTTAACAATGTGAGTGGTGGAAGCACAGAAATTGCTAATATGTGGGAGCTTCAGTGATATCAATATATGGTGGCATTTCAGCATGTGCTGCAAAAACAGATGTGTTTTTGTTGACCACCTTGTGGCAAATTGAGCTCATTTTATTGTAGGGCTGCTTTATCAAGCTACTAAAGCCTAAAACCCCCAGAAGATTCTGGTTTCTCTTTTGGACCAGTGTGACTGCACAAGTGTTGCATTGTACTGCACGAGGTGTGATGCTGCTGATGGGGTGGGAAGAGTGGTAGGAGCTTTCTTGTGCTTGCTCTTGGGAGGAGCCGGGAGATTTGTATATTAGAGGCTGGAAAGTGATTTATTTTTTTTTAATCCTCTTTTCTATCACTCATTATGTCTTAAATTTAAGTCTCGTGAACTGCTGGTTCAATCTCAGTTCATAGCCTTGCTCCACTTCCTTTGGTTCAGCAGAGCACTTTTACTCTGCAGAAGTGTGAAAAAGTTAAAGTGCCTACTGCTTCCCTCTGCCTGCGGCTCTCTTTGCTTTTCTGTTCGTCCTTTATGATGTCTAAAGGCAATGGTCACGCTTCTTAATGTCTTGAAAAAATTCTAAAACACCATACCGAAGTAAAATAAAACCAACAAGCACTAGAAATGTGCCACATGAATCACTTTCTTGTTGATAGGGCTGACTGAAGGATGAATGAATAGCAGTAGGAACTGCCATAGACACCATGTCATGCTTGACAGCGGAAGATTTCTTTCGAGAACATTGCATTTTAAATGTGTACACAAGACTTGGGTAAAGAGGGTGTATTGCTGATTTCCCATGGGCCTTAAAGTGAAGACATAACCGTGTCTGTGATGCTGCAGCTATCTGCTGCATTGTCTGGTCTGGAGAGACAGAGTGCTGCATCCGTGCCAATCCTGCAAGGTTTGGGCTGTTTGTATGTCCCGTATAGGGAGATGACTGAAGGGGCTGTGTCCCACCTTTTCATATCACCTTTTCCTTGAACACAATTGATAGGAACTGCAGTAGCCCAGGAGATGGGAATGACAAGACCCGGTGGTCTTGGTCCAAGTGCTACCTGGAAGTTCAGTTCAATTGATAACTTCAGAAAATATTGTAAAGTTTGAGGTTTATATTTGGAGGGTGATCCAGAGAAATTTTCTTCTCAGCTGCTTATCACTGATTTCAGAGCTCCATAACCTGCCGGACTTGTTTTTCTTATTTCTTCTTCTCAGTGGCTTGCAATATCTTTTGCTAAAAGCGCACCTCACTCACCTCAGACCACAGCTTCAGGCTTCTGCATGATTTCTTGCTTCCCACCTAGGAATGTGAAAATAAATGCTGATGATGGGTTTGTAAGAGGTGTATGGAAAACAAAGAGCCAACCTAGGGAGATTGCCTGAGTCTCCCCAAAGCAAGAGACTTGTGCTAAGGGGCAGCCTGGTTTCTCCTGAGAGGCTGGCAGTGTGGTCAGCCCATCGTTACGTGGGGCTCAGGTTAATTCCCTATAGGATGGCAAGAAAGTCCTTGTTAGACATGGTCTTAATCTTGATGCTGGTGTTAATTAATCCTGATTCATTGTTATAAGAGTATGAATTCAGGCAGGAAATGAGCAAGAAGCATTACTGGGGGGAAAATATCTTTGATTTCACACTTCAGGGTGTGGGGAGGGAAAGCTTTGAAGTTGCTATGTTCTTGCTGCAGTGTACCATATTAACGTTTTGGGGTTTGGCTCATGAAGTACTCTCTTCCCTCACCCTTAGAAGCATCGGATGTAATTAAGCTCAGAAGCAATGGTCCTTTCCAGCTCTTTCCTGTCAGCAGGGTGAAATAGCACATAGATGGTGGATTTTTTTTATTTTTTTTTTCTTCATATTGGGGGAATAGTGGCTGCTGAAATTCAGTTACTCAGGGCTCTGTTACCCCCTGAGAACCACAGCTTTGCTAGCATCTGTTCTTCGCCGCTGCATCAAGACCCAAGATGCTTTCAGTTTCTCATTTAATGGGCTGCAGCTTGACCTGTGAGTCTGCTCAGGATGCAGCACTGGGGGCAGATGAGAAGAAGCCCTGCCAGCAGCACTGTGGAAACCTACTATTTTGTCAGAAAGCAGAGCTAAATGATATGCAATTGCCCCAAGCCATTGCAAAGGAGACTTACAGACATCTCTGTGCCGGACCAATTGTGTGATTTACAAAGTTATTTTCAACCCCAAATAGAGATTTTCCAGTTAAATGGTTTTGCAAGCTTTTATTCATCATGAAATGGAAAGAAGCGAGGACTTTCCCTGCGTGAAGGCACCTGCCAAGGGGATGGCCGGCCCAGTGACCTACCCAGCATTAATGGCAGTGCCACCAGCTTCTAGAAGCACGCAGGGAAAGGTCACGAGAGCCCTGACCCTCCTCTGGCTTAGCAAGGGCAGTTTGGCTGGGATGTGAATTTTTAATTTGTGTTCAAACCACTTTCACAGCATCATTGCCTGGAGATAGAAAGCATGCAGCCTTGTTAGAGAGGGTGATAACAGCTACTTTATCTCAAGTGTCTGGACTGCTGCTTTATTTTTTTTTTCCCTTTTCCTTTTAATCTGATATTCTTTGTTCACAACCCAGATGGGGCAGATGCCTTCCAGTTAAGATTGATGTAGCTTATCAGTAGAAGTCTGCCTGCCATTTCATAGGATGCACCCCAACTAAAGTGGGATAAAAGCTGGAGCTTCAGCTTGTCAAAGACAGTGTGAAAGGAAATCTGTTTAAATGTTTATGCATCAGCAAGGCAGCAAGGCCAGCTTTTATTCCCATGGCATTTCAGTGGCTCTTTGTGATTAGAGATGCCCTGGAGATGCCTCAGTGGTGGAGCAGTGACATGACAGCGATACTTAGCTAAAGCCAGGGCAGCTTTGCACTGGCCAGCATCACTGTGTGCTTCTGAAATGCTCTCTTTATTTATTTATTGTTTGACTTCTCTTTTAAGATGCATATTCACCTCTGTTAAAAGCATCTGTAATGCCTGTTCTGGCATTGATTTTTCCTGGCTTGTCTACAGCCAGGTGGCAGTGAGGGCTTGATGCTGCTGGGGGCACAAAGGGAATGCATCCAGGGGGCAGTGGTGGCTGTAACGAGCCCCTTTTGGTTTCTTGAAATCCTTGGTGAAGAACTCTGCAGAGAACAGAGACTGCCTGTTCACCCGGTGTGCAGAGGGAAGAGTTTGTGGTTCGGTGGTGAGGCGGGACCAAGCTGTCCCCCAGCCACTCAAAGGAAGATGCAGGACCCTTCACCAGACCAGGTCTGCCACCGTCAGCAACGTGCCAGATTGCCGGTGACTTATTTCAAATCTGTTTTAACACTTGATGAAAATTGCTAAAAATATTTTCTCTTGCTCATCAGCCGTTGAACTCCTGCCCTCCAGCCCCATCATTATTCCGTGCAGTTACATCTAATGAGAAATTAGTGCTCTGAGCATTCACGTTGCAGTCTTTCACCTGTGAACAAATATTTTGCATGCCGCGTGGGAAGGCAGATTTGTTCAAAAATATAAATAGTTTGATTTTGTATTATGCATACACAAGCAGAACACTTGCAAATATTCAGGCAAGGCCTCCGTTGAATGCACTTTAATATTTCCCTAAGTAGAGGGTCTTTTTGAGATTACGCCTCTGGACCAGGCTCTTCTTTTAATGTGGTCATGGGAGTTGGTGTCCCCAAGTCTCTGTTTCTCTCTGTAAGTTCAGTGGGGTAGTCACTGGCGCTGGTGTTATTTTTAACCCTTGAAGCAAGGACAATCAAGACTTCAGGGCAGCCTCAGATGCTCCAAACCTTTTCCTGATGGGCAGTGACTTAACTTCCCTGATCCAAGTGTGGGAGAGCCCACGATGGTCCTTGAATTGCTGTCTCGGAGCTTTTCTGTCAGCAGTCAGGAAGCTTTTCCTGGTGTGTAACCTGCTTCCCTCTGTGCTGTTTTAAGGCTCTGACATCTTGTGCTATTCTGGACAGGTCAAGAAGATAGTTCGTCTTTGCCTTGTGGCCCTCTTTATATATTTGGAGACTGTTACAAAGCTTCTCTTTAGTCTTTACTCTTTCATTAGATTATTGTGATTTAAATTATTTATTTAAATATTTTTGCTGTTTTCTCAGTCTATGCTTTCTTGACCTCGCACCATTCTTGCTGTCCATGTTGGGACTTTTTCTACAGCTTTGCTGAAATGCAGCGTTCAGTAGTGTCTTTAGTAGTGCTACATAAAGGAAAAGTTCCCTCTGTGTATCTGGTGAGCACTATGCCTCTCTGTGCATCTGAGTATGATGCTTGCTTTAGTGCACTGATGTGATGGTGTCCACTTCTTGTTTCATCCATGATCCTTTGTAATCCTGAGATCCTTTTCATTAAAAAAAAAAAAAAAGGAAAAAAAAATCTTTGCAAACTGATAGTTATTTCCCCTGTGACTGTCATTGATTGTTCCTGCCTTAGTACTGTTCACCCATCATTCCTGAATTGTCTTTTTCTTTTTCTCTCTCTTTTTTTTTTCTTCCAGACCATTTCTACTACTTACCAAGAACATTTTGAATCCTAATCCTGGCTTCCGAAGTACTTGCAGCCCATCCCAGCCCGGTATCAGCAGCAATTTTAGTAAGCATACTATGTTCCATCATTCCAATCACTTTTGAAAATAGCGAATTTTGTTGAACCTAGGATGGACCCTGGGACACCCACATCCTTCCGTGTGACAGCATGCATTGTGGCAGCATCCCACAATGCTGTATATGCCCTGTAAGAGGTACAAAAAGAAATGAGACTCCCTGGGACAATGAAATTCATGTCTCAAAGCAAGAGATTTTATCAGCCCCTTTGAAGTTTTGTAATGAGAAATATGTTTATTTACCATGCCGGTGCCTGAACAATATGGGTTTTGTGCAGGGCCAGGTGTTTGAAAGAGCAGAAGCTCTGCGTTGTTGCAAAATCAGCAAGTTGACTTTCTCCTGTGTATTTGTACATTTTTCTTTTTTTTTTTTTTTTTTTTTTGTTTTCCTGCTTTCTCAATGGAAAACCCACCTTCTGTTCACACCCCATAGATGCCCTTTCGTTCAGCAGACACTTGTTAGTTAAAGAGCCTCAGTGTTTCGAGCTGAGGCCCAGGGGGAAGGAAAGCAAACACCATTTGTTTCATGACTTCACACCGAGGAGGAGGTTCTGAGTGATTGTGGGAGTGTGCTGGACCTGGGGGGCTGCAGCAGGTTTGTGTTGGAGTCAGTGCTCTATGTCGTCCGCTTGGATTTTTGCCCTCTGGCTCAGACACTGCATTTATGTATCAGTGGACTATGACATAAGTTCATTTTGGCGGTGGTGGCGAAGGGTGATATTCCAGGATTTATGAATTTCTATGGGGTCTGACAAATGAAGCTTTATAGACCGAATTTATATTTATAACGCGAAGGGACAGAGCCAGATACTGCCTGCGGAGACCAAAAATATGGTGCACAGCCACTGTTTATGTCCCTGTAGCTGTCAGTGTTTAACAAATAAGAAATGGAAACAAAAATGTTGGAGGGAGCCCGAAGGTAATCGGTTGCAAATGAACTCAGACAAGAAGTAGCTTCTTGTTTCTCTGCAAGAAAGGAGTATAAAGCTAGCTTTTGCTGTTAGCTGCACCTAAATGTACATGTTTGTCAGAATAACTATCAGTTTCAAACTTCATCTCCTCTGTGACATCTGCTGTTTCTGGAAATTCAAGCTGAAACAGGAAAAATGATGTGTGCTTGCCTTTCATCTCTGACTGTGAATGTAGTGGTGAATTAGGATTTCCAGCTCCTGTGTCATCTGGTCAGGAATACTGTTCTCATGCCACAAAGAGGGAAACTGAGGCACAGAAGACAAGTACTTGCATTAGGCTCATGGAGTGGGCTTGGATGAAGAATGCTGATTTCTTGTCCCCTCTTCCATGATCTCAGTGTTTCCCAAAGTTTTGAGAACTTGAGAAGTAATGAAGTCCTGTGAAGACAGATTTGCAATTCGGTGTTTTCAAGGACTCTAACTACATAAAACTGATTTACTGTGGGAGAAAAAGCCTTAAATATCCCTGTAGAGAGGACATAATGTGAATGATTTTGTATTTATTCATTGCATTTCACTGAGTGGATGAAATCTCTCCTGACCGTAATTGAATTATATTTGGATGTGCTATCTAGTCTGGTGGTGTTAAAAGCAGGTGCACAAAAGGGATTTTTTGGAGAGAGGAGAAAAAAGCCTACTGTAGCAGTAAAAGATTCTTACTGGTGTAACAATCCTAATCAGATTAATTATGATTAATTTATCGGTCTGTTTTTATTTATAAAAGCAGCATTTCTAAAGAGTTTTGCTTAAAACCTTCGAGACTTTTAGTAATATGTTTGACTTCTTTTTTCACATGGTGCAGTGTATAAATCTGTGTCTGGTTGGGCTTTTAGGGAGAATTATATTGCTTTGAGCATTTAGACCTAGCCATTATTTCTCCGTCTCCTCTTACACCTTTTTTTGTCAGTAAATCCATCTCCTGTCACCTCTCCTATGTTGCCCATCTGTAGGTGGCCCAGCCACTCTTGTGCTAATGTCTTCCAACAAGTTTCTTGTCTTCTTGTAGATACTTTTTTCTTTTTGTCTCTCTCTCTCTCTCTCTCTTTTTTTTTTTTTTTGGACAGTTGTACCATATCTTCCCTTTGGCAGCGGCCTAGTGCTGCTCCTGGCCTTCTTGTAGGACCAAAACTTCTCGTCTTTGTAACATCCTTGCCCCATCTCACACATGGCTTTTTTTCCTCTGAAACAATCCTTCTGTAATTTTCCACTTGTGTGCCTCACCAAAACTCAGATCTTTTCTCACTTGCATATGTCACTTACTTTTCCTGTCTCTCTCTTTCTCTCTCTCTCTTTTTTTTTTAAATGCTTTTTTTCTCTTACTGTTTTTCATTTCTGAAAAGCTGTTTGGATTTTCACAAAACCGAACTGTATGACATTGCATATGTGCTTGCCCATATGTATCTGCTTATTGCAAAAGTGGCAGAACAGTATCGATCAAATGAGGTAATTTTCCATCAGATTCATCCCTCTGTTTCCTTTTCATATTTATTCACTGCTCAAAAGCGAGCCTCCTTGGAAAGCCTCAATCAAAATATTAAGGTGGTTTTGAGTTTTTACAAGCCTGAAAAACCAGAAGGTTTCCTTGTGCTGCGTGGGTGCTCTGACCATCGCTCTCCCCCTCCATCAGTTGAACCGGAAGGTTTGGTGTCGTGGAGCAGCAGCCACATGTGCTGATAGAGGCTTCTGCAGAGTCTCTTCCTCATCACTTGCAAGTCTCATGCAACTCCTGTTTTTCCTTTCATTTTTATTCAGCTTTTCTTTTCATGCTTTGCCCCTCAGTGCCATGACCCACTGTTGTTTCTGATGTATAGCTTCTGGGTTTGATCTAGCTGGGATCCAACAGCATCTTCATTGATGAATTTTCCATCGTTGATGAAAGGGTAAAGAGCACAAGAAGGCACAGGGTGGACACAGCTCGGCCTGTGGGCAAGCATTTGCTTTTGAAAGAGATTTGATGATCCACAGTGTTTCTGGGTAGGCACCGAAGAAAAGATGCCCCCATGGGGACAGTTCTGTGGGCGGATGTGTGTAGTATTTCCCATTTTTTTTTCTTTTGTAGTATTTTCTATTTTTCCCTTTGCCATCACTTTGCTGATGCATACTCAAGCTTTTGCATCGAGGCCAGGTTTCATGGCAGTGGTGTTTCAAATCAAGAGGCCACATGGCATCAGAACCCAGCTGACCGGCTGTTGGAAACCAAGTCCATTCCCTGAAGTTACATATAACCTTTTTCTTTTCACTTTTTAGTGGGAAAAATCAGGTTTATTTCCAAGATCATCTTTGTTTCATTCCTATATGCTCCTCTCTTCAAGCCCTGGCATCTCGTTGTGTTGACAGTGAGGTGTTAAGACCAAGCCTGGCCTTCCTCCCCTCCTGCTTTCGGTGTCCTCTCAGCTTGGTGGCATGCAGAAGTCCGGGTGCACGGGACAAAGTGCCTCTGCCCAGGAGCCTGTGTCACTGCTTTTGTGTCATCCTTTACCAAAACACAGAGGTGATGTTTTTAACAAGGTAACAACACTCTATTTTAAGCTGCTTCTAAAAATAAATTCCCACACAAGCTGGCATTGTGGCAGCAGCGTTTTATAGTTTAATTGAGGCTGTTTTCTTAGGATGATTCATAGAAAGAAGATGAGCTTTACTAGTTTTACCCCGGGGTGAGGTGACGTTGGCAAGTGGTACATGAAGAAGTCTGCACGGCTGCGAGGACTCTTCTGATTAGCTCTATGGTGTTGGCTTTTCCCCTAGGGCTAGAGTGTCACGTCGAACATTGGACAAGCTCTCTTTGTAGGTGTCTGGTAGCTAATAGAGTGCATTCTGTGTGTGCAGAGCATCCTACAGTGCTGTGGAGAGCTGATGCCATTGTCACACTGAATGACAAATAATGGCTGCGGGAGGTAATAAGGAAAGAGATGGTTTCTCTGGGAAATGAGGTAGCGATTTAATATTTGTCCCATGCTCAGAGCTGCGGGGAAGAAGTACAAGAGCCAGAGATATTGGGTGAGGGGAGGAGAGCATTGCAGAAATATCCAGAGAGCAGATGACTCTGCCCTCCCACACTGTCATCAACTATCTCAACATCTGGGGTGGGAGCAGCTTCCTCGCTGTAGCTCCCAGCACGTGAGGCAGGTTTGTTCTCTTGGTAACATTAAAAATGACTTTTCTCTGTCGAGCTACGTCATGGCTTCTCCTTGCCCAGCCAACCACGTGAACACCTCACAAAGAAAGCTTTTTGCCTCTTGCCCAAGGCAAAGACGTGTCATCTCCTGGGGTTAGTGCTCCCTTACGGATGATTTGGAGATGAGTGTGAGGCAAGGAGAAAGAGCCAAAAGAATCAAAGGAGCAGGAATGTCTCAAGTCCCCTCTGTAGGCTATTCAAGTGACTGTCAATAACTGATTCTCTTGTGTCCATGAGAGTGGCAGGATCTCAGGGCTGTTGTGCTGAAGTCAAGTGTCTCTGAAACCCCAAGTATCTCAAGTCCACGGTCTCCAGTCTATCAGTTTTGGGAGAGCAATACAAATAATGCCCATGCCGAAGGCAATGTCATGATCAGCTCTTCCTGTGGATTCGGAGGAGAGCAGCAGCAGGCTCGTCTGTGTCTGGTCCTGATCCAGTGTCAGCAGGTCTCGTGGGCAGTAGGTGACCCAGTGGCCATGGGATTGGGACCATAGGTCTGGGGGCTTTGAGGATAAAAGGTAAAGTGCTGCTTCCTATAGGGAATTCCTGTGCACATGTGATGTGGTGATCTGGGATTATGGAAGGTGTAAGGTTGGCATTGCTCCACTCAAAAACTTGCTCCTGTGCTGCCAGCAATGCATTTGGCACTAACAAGGGATCCCTCTCTGGGCTCCCTGGCTGAATCCAGGTTGTGCTCATCTCCTTCGCCTCACAGGAACCAGCCAGTGTGTCCTGTGCTTGCTGGTGCACCTCAGCAAAGGGAAATGTAACTTGAAGGAGGTCTGTTTGTACCTGGGGACCCCAGTCATGGCTCAGGGTCACATTGCACCAAACTTGTACTGGTATCCCAATGTGCCACGCATGGCCAAAAGGTCCCGGCTGCATGAGATGGGCTTGTCTCTCTGCTAAACAACAAAAAAGAAGGTCAAGGAAATCCAAGATTGTGGATCATGTAGGTAAACCCACAACCAAGCCAGCTCTCCTCGAGGTCAAAGCCCTCGGGGTGTCAGAGGAGTGGGTACTGGTGTGTGAACTTCCAGCTCCTCTCCTCGTATGAACTCACCATTCAGAGCCTGACAGTGCCTCCAGGCTTCTTGCCACCACACAAAGCTCTAGGAAGCGTTGATCTGCAGCACGTTGCACCAAAGTGGGTGGTGACCCTCTCGCCCTCCTGGAAGAAGTGATGCAGCTACATTACATCATGCAAAGGAAAGATCGTCACATGGAAAGTGGCAGGAAAATACCACTGGTTGCATACAGTACAGTTCTTTAGAATGGAAAGACAGAATCTTATCACGATAAAAGGAGGCAAAACAGGACGTCTGGGCTCAGCTCTGATATCTGCTGGTCATGCAATGCTTCTCCAGGATCCTGTGTTTTCAGTTGTAGTGCTGGAATGATAATTTCTATTTCTGTGAGGTTGTCCAGGATTTGCTGGTGTTGCCCTTGGGACCCTGGGACAGGAGAAGCTGCTCAACGTGTCCATCAAGCTTTGAACAGGCAGTTGGGATAGGAACAGAGGGCTGAAATGGGCCTAATTCTGATCTTATTTGCATTTCAGGAATGGCTGCCTCAAAGGCAGCCCCAGTGCAAAAAAAAACAGTTAAAGCAAATCAGAATTGTCATCAAGGCAAAAGCATGCAAAGTGGGACGTTGGATGAGGCTGAGCAGAGGAACAGTGTTTTTATGTACAAGCATGAGGCTTTTTAACCTGGTGCTTCTTTCATTTGTCATCATTAAGAAAATGACAATGGGAGTGAAAATGAAATACCCTGGGAAAATAAAACAAACCAAAACAACTCCAGCCCTCCCCTCAAAACAGCAACCCTTCAATTGTTGATTAGATCTGCCCAATGCTACAGTGCAGCCCTTTCAGGTCGGTTTGTCCTATGCCTTGCCAGGCAAGGAGATCATCTGCAGAGCATTAAAGCTGATGAGCAGGCACGATGATAAAATCAGTGAAGAAGAGGAAAGAGCCTGATCTCACCTGCACGCGATGAAACTAAGGGTTTTGATTAGCTCTCTGGGATGTGGGGGATGTCAATGGCAAGGTTTGTCCTCTGGTGTTGCTTTGTTTGGGGGTTTAAGCAGCACTGGGACCGGGGAAGTCCCACTGCTGCCGCCAAAGAGTTAATCACAGCATAATCGTCTCATTCTCTTTCGGAGAGGAGTTCTCCGTGGCAGCCCGCAGGGCCGTTGGGTAAGACGCGTGATTGTGTGTTCTGGCAACCGCTTTGCAATGTGAAATAAACACCCTTCCATATAATAGCCTTCATTGAGCATTGTGCCTGGGAACTCATCGTGACACATGGCAGCCCAGGGCCGGGGATGCTTCCTCCTTTTGCAGCTCAGCAAAATATTTACACAGTGTCTTCTAGTAAACTGGTTCCTCCGTGCTGCGGGGCGAAGCGACTCCGGAGCCGGTCTCAGAGCCTGACCCTGCTCCGAGTCCCTCCTAAAACAACAAGCGCAGCTTGGCTCTGCTCAATCTGTCAGCCAGGTGGAACAGCTACCGAACGTGCTTCCCTGTTAGGATTACTTTATAAATTGCTGTAATAGCCCTGCAGATTTATCGTTGCTGTAAGTACCTGGAACGTTCAAAACAACAGCCCATAGACCCTTACGCCATGCACTGGGGAGCAGGGAGGGAACCGCAGGGGCTGATGGCTGCAGCGTGTTCAATTTGGAGTCTCAGGTACTCTGCGCTCTGCAATTATTAAGCCCTGCAGTTGCTTGATTGCAGTATTTAAGAATAATATTTTTAAAACCTTGGTGCTAGAGAAAAAATAATGAGGATTTTGCTGCTGGCGGAGAGCAAGCTGTGGGTATTGGAATGCCAGCTAGTTTGCAAAGAATGGAAATCTCTTTTTTTCCCCTTTGACCTCCAATACCATAAGGTCTCAATGGCCAGAGAAAATTATTATGGTTTCTGGCTCCTGACCGTTGCTGCTCATCAAAAGCTATTCCACAGTGTCACAGTCAGCCTCTGCAGACCACAAAACCAGTTACAGCTAGAAAGTTTGTGTTCGATGTATAGAAGGCTGATTGAAAAGAAGCATGTTTCCAAGAATTCTCTATGTTTTGGTTTGCGTAAGGTCTAAAATTTAAAATATGTTTCTCTTACCCCAAATAGATATCAAACAGTAATTGTAGGTGGGGAATTACAACATACACAGCTGGTTTTAGCTGGCCTGCAAGAATCTGTTCTTGGCCTTGTGATAGTCAGGGTATTTCTCACCGAAGAGCAAAACCAACAGAAAAAATCTATTTAATCAATGCAGTCTTTGGGCAATGAAGCTAGACAAAGTAACACTAGAAAAAGGGAACAGAATCTTAGCAGAGAAGTAATCGGTCACTGGAACATCTTAACTGAGAACAGCTTCATCTACAGTCATTGGTAGTACTTAAACCAAGCCTGTTTTTGCTTTTTTGTAAGAGATATTGAAGCTCAAAGAAAAATAATAAATTTCATGCAGAAATGTCAGAGAGATTCTCTGGCTTGTGTTAAGCAGCAGTTTAGATTTAATAATTTTTCTTGCTGTCTTCTGGTATTAATATTTGGGGACCCAATATTTGGGGATCTCTGAAGACCATGTGAGATCATGGCATCACCTTTTGAAAATCAACCTTTTTTTTTAATCTTTCTGGAAATGCTTATTCCAAAAACATTAAGGGCCTTGACTGTGATACAATCATTTCCCTAAAATTCTGTTTTCTCTATCTAGTTATGAACGTCCCTCTTTCTTGGATGGCTTTTCAAAAAATATTTTTATTTCGTTTTCCTCCCCAGGAGCCCTTTTCTTAAACTTCAGGTTTGGTTGTAACAACAACTCTTTACTGCTCCTTCCTACAGCAAAAGTATCTTCCAAACTGACGTCAGCAGTGCAGTCAGATTGCTACTTGTCTGCCCGAGCATCCTCTCCCACTAACGAAATCAGGGCCATATTTATGGCTGTCCTCCCCCATGGTCTTGATGCTTATGAATGAGCAACAACAACAGAAAAAACTCAAAGAGGAAAATTTTGCAAGGTAGAGAACCAAGGTCGTAACTTCAGATTTCTCAGAAGAGGGCTCCTACCCAGATGGCAAATGAGTTACTTGGGCTCCTTCATCTTTGGACCCTGTTGGTTTCAGGTGAGCAGGTCTGGTGGGTGGCGGGGCTCCATCAAGCCTGACGGGTGATTCAGCACCTTCCACCCCAGCTTGGGGCAGGCTGTTGGGTTTACACCATTCTTGCAGCACCACCTTCTGGCCCACACCCCTGCACGTCGGACCAGTACTGTCTTGGGCGACGTGCGCATCGAGGTCCTCTTTTGGTAGCTGCCACCTGCAAGGAGGGGAGCGAACCCCCTGGGTGGCTTGTGGCCAACGAGGAGGTGCCGGGGGAAATCTAAGCAAGCCTTTCTGCAGGGTTTCCGAGCCCTTGGGGTGCTGGTACCACATCCTGCCGCACGGCACGCCCCGTGTGCCCGGAGCTGCCGCTGCAGGCGAAAGGAAGCTCGCGGCGAGGAGGTCCCGTCTCACGCAGCGGTCTGCTGAGCACAGAAAGCAGCTGACAAGAGGAGAAGGTCTAGTAGCTACCTGCCTGTTTCTATCATACTGTGGGGGACTTTTTCTTTTTTTTCCCCCTGCTGCTCCTCATTTTCCCACCCCGGCGGCGTGAGAGCCGCTCGTTTCTTTCAATGAGTCGCTCTTGCAGAAGTTGTCGCGTTATCGACCTGCAGCGGGGCTGTTGTGGCTGCAGGCTTGGCTGGGTGTTTCCGACAGTGTCACTCGGTCTATTTAAAGATGTGAACTCTTCCTCCAGACCCGGCCTCGCTGTTCGTTACGTTAACAGGAGATCTCCTTAATGAGATGTGACTGCAGCCGTCTGTGCAGGGGCAAGCAGAAACCTCATCCAACACCTTCTCTTGAACCTGTCCCCCACTGTTTTATACTTGTACTGACATAACTGTCCTGTTCAGCTGCCGAGCAGACAAAAGCCAGCCTCTGCTATCTGCTGCCTAAAGCCAGTTGCAGCGTCTGCAGAGGCAGCAGCCGTAAAACAGACCTACACCAGCAACCCAAGGTCTGCTTCGTTCCTGTCAAGGCCTGTAGCTATTCTTTGCCGCCTGCTAATGCTCAGGCATAAAGCAGGAATGCTGGCCTCTTAATAGTGTTGTTTTCTTTTCTTTTTTTTTTTTTTTCTTGAAAAAAAAAAAACAAAACCTTTCCTAAAGAGGCTGGAGGCAATTTCAGACTTGCCTGGTCTGTGTTGTTGGTGCTTTGAGGGGAAGGCAGAGACAGAAGTCTCGTTACAATGCTTGGTGCTTCTGTATGGGATAGTTTTAATCGGTGGTTGTCTGTCCATGGGCCCTGCAAAACCAACTTGCTTGAATACTTGAAGCTGTCTTTATTTACAGGTGGAGGCAGCTGTGGCTAGCTTTCAGTGGCCCTTGAAACCTGGAGTTGCTGATCAGAGATTTGGTGATGGGCTTTGTAGGTGAAATTTTGCAGGATACTGTTGCCGCTCTTGGCAATACCAGGAGAGCCCATCGCAGCCCAGATGTGAGGATTGCAGTATTTGGGGTGTTAGTCCCAGCACCAGCTCCTCTTGGTATTTCTCATGTGGAGGTGGCACAGCAGGAAGGACAGAGGAAAAATTGCCTGAAGATCCATTTTCCAGCAGTCATGGCCTTTGCTTCTAAGCCTTTTTTTTTTTTTTTTTTTTTAAAGCAGCCACTATAGATAAAGCTTAGATGTGTAGCTCATTGTGATCTTTGACCACCAAATTTCTTGCTTACATTAAAATAATGAGGGCTTTTTGTGATCTCTTAGCAGCTTACTTGGTAAGAGATTTCATCTTAGGTAAGTTTTTTTTTTTTTTGAGGATTTGTTCCTCCTGAAGCTTGACATTGCAGAAGGCTTTTTGGATTAATAGCTGAGGCAGTCTGGTAATTCCTGGATCTAGAATCTCTGCAGGTTTAAGATCAGTTGTCTTAATTTCTTATAAAAAGGTAACCTGCTGAGAAAAAACAAACAAACAAACAAACAAAACAGGTTGGAATTATTAATAAAATACCTTGCACATTTTTTGTTTGCCAAAGACATTTCAATTCCTTTAAAAGTATCATCAAATAAACATTTTGAGGCCTAAGTAGTTTCTGCATTCAGGAGGAATGTAGTCTCAGATTTTCAGATTTCCTGGATGACTGCACGTGGATGTAGCTACCTTCTTTGTTAGGGATGTTGGAGCAAGCTTTTAAAATATTTATTTGTCTTGAAACCTGTAATATTTGACCTTTGTTTCATTTCCTTAATGCCATTCCAGCTCCAAGCCCTGATAAACTCAGCTGAGAAGTGCTGTAAGATATTTTAAAGGTGTCTATGGCCACCAGTGTGAGCTCATTTCTAATTAAACAGAAGCCACACTTTATTTCATTAGAAGCATAGTAATAAAATGTACACCTAATTGGCTGATTCTTAATTCATTAGCTATTGAAAGCAAATTCCGTAAAGTCTGTCAGGATTAGAAAGTGGAGCTTTGTGTCACTGAAGGGGTCTCGTTCTCCTGATGTGCATGAAGATGTCATTTTGCTTATGGCTCTGGAATGTTAGGATAATTTATCTGGTGATCTGATAGCAGGTTATACAGTTTCTATAGAAATGGTGCTGGAAAGCTAGACTGTGCAGAACGTCCCTTTCCCTTTGATTTGGGGTAAGTTATGAAACTTTCCAGCTGCTTTCCACAAAAAATGGTGACTCTCACTGTCACCTCTCAACCTACCGGTGCCACCTGCAGCTGCCTTCATCAGACAGATTTCAGTGGCCAATTAAATACTAATAAAATTCACAAAAATTGTGTTTCTTCTCCTGATTACTCAGGTGTACTTGGGAAAACACACAGGCATTGCTAATTAACTGCTTTACAAAGAGAAGCAGGTGGATGCAGCAAACGCAAATCTCATGCATCAGCCCTTCCTTCAGCACATTCAGGTGGCCCAAAACAAGTAGCACCAAACTCATTCACTGTGATGTGAAATGCAAAAATTTTTTTGCCTGGCTGCTTGGGAGTGGGCAAGGCTGGATGTCTGCTGGAGCAGATTCTGCTGGGGAGGCTTCTCCTGCTCCCTCCAGCTCCACACAGCGCGCACAGTGGCTGGAGGAGATGCTGTGGTGGGCTTGTATAGCACTGTGCCTCGGGGCCGCCTCCTGCATTGTGCTCCTGGAGCGTTGTCTTAAACCTCTGCAGAGACAGAACTGAGGAAAGTGTAGGGAAGTGCTGTTGTTTGAAGCAGCCTGAAGGCTCAGAGCAAGGAAACAGTGAGTTAGCCAGGCTTTTTGGTCAGTTTTTCTAACACTGCAATCGATCCTCTTGAACCCTTGACACAATTCTGTGTTAAAATTTGTTTTTAAAGCTAGGAGTGCCCGTTATATGACACAAGTAGAAGTCTCCAGGTCTTCATTTTGCTTAAGGATCGTTGTTTGTCCTGTGGCATTGCTGTATGCTCAGTCAATTTGTCCCACCAAAGTGGAGAGGAGCTTCTCTTCCAAACCCACCTCAGCCCTCTGGTCAAGCCCAGCAGTCCTTCGGGAGCAGAGGATGCAGGGCAGATACTGGGTCTAGCTGCAGCCCTGGCTTGGAGTTGCAGGGCAGATGGGGAATTTTTTGGTTGATATTTTATTCTGATGAGATCTGAAAGAATGGAGACTCTGTGGGATGGAGAAGGTCCTGTCTGAGGTGGTGGAAATGGGGAACATCTGTCTCTGGATGTTTTCTCATTCCCACAGTGAGTGCTGGTGCTGGAGGCTCCTGAGGAACAGGTTTACAAGGCAAAAACAGGGATAGGTGGATACAGTGCCACTGGGGTCCCTGTGTAGATATTTGCATCCATCTACAAGACCTATCTGTTAATAGCAGGCCAATCACCTGGAAATTAACCCAAACCCATTCTGGTTCTCATCAAATGCTGCTTCGTTTCACTTGTATAAGGTGTATTTCTGTATGTGCGTACAAGGGAGTTTCACGGAGCTTGTGATGACAAGGAAGCAAACACTGTCCAGACTTGATTCTTTTCGTCCTACAAAGCTAACAGCATTCCCTCCAAACTCAGTCATGTTTTTTCTTTCTTTCCCGTTAAACAAATGTATATCTTGATTCAAAATTATTTCTGCTTTTTGTGACTTGGCTTGGCCTTTGCTGTCAGTGTGAGAGCTCCAAAACGTGACATTTTCCCCTGAACCTCTGTGCCGCTGGTGTGAAGAACACCAGGGTCTTCCAGCGGTGACGGGTCTTTGCACCCCAGAGCTCACGGCAAGTAATTTGGAATGGCTAAAGCACATATAGATGTGTGTGCAGGGCAGCTGCAGTCTACGTGTTATTATTTCCAAGCGAGGTTTGAGCATGTAGCTGGCGAGGAGGAGTTGCAGGAGCAGCACCAGCTATTGCTGCTCGTTCTGCGTGCACTGAGAGATCTGCTTCCATCTCCCGAGCTGCCAACCCAGGGCATCTCAGCAGCTCCATGCTGTCTGAGAAAACGTTTATCTCGAGAAAAAGCTGATTAATTAAACTGACTCTTCTACCAATTCCCCTGCCACTTAACAAAAACAGTGAAGTCTTTATCAAGGCAGGTTTTCAAGATGAGGGTGGCATTAGGGGCAGGCAGGCACTTGCTCTGGGTATGTTACAGGGATTTTATTTTTTTTTCACCATTTCTGTTTTGCAACAAAATATAAATAAATTTCAGTGTATGTTCCTAAAGAGTGAATGCTGCTTCTGTAAATAGGAGGTTACCAGCCTGGTGATGGGATCTGAAGCTCTGTTTTTGCCTGTAGGGAATGAAAGGACCATTTTATTCTTTTCACTGGGGATAGGAAAAACCCCATTGTCTTTGGTCCTGAATCAGTGGGAGAAGTTTCCTTGTTCATGGGAATGAAATTCCAGGCCTTTTTTTTTTTTTTTTCCTACTGCCACTTAAACAGAAATCTTTCAGCATCTCTGCTTTGTGCTTGGTCAAATAAGGTACAGACTGGCATAATACAGCATTGTGTGTTGATGCTGTGTCCAGAAAGTAACACGCTGCTTTGGAAGGGCCCTCTTCTGATTTTATTTTCTTGCCCAGGGGCTATGTACAGAGGCAGTAATTCTCCCATCTGCATGCTGCTTTTGCATCATCCTTACTCAGAGAATTAATAATACATTTGGATTTCTGTAGTATTTCCTATCCTTGCTGCATATGAAATCACTTCGGAAGTTGGTTAGCTCAGTGCCTCGCTTCCAGTGCTGGAATATTGCGGATGGAGAGCAGGCAGCTGGGCATGCAGCAGCTTTGCACAGCATTGCAGGGCAGCAAGGAAAGGCAAACCAGCCGGCTGTGGGAATTGCAGGCTGTGGTTGCTCAGAAGGGCTTATGGGATCTGTAATGATCGGTCCTTAGATTTCAATCACGAGATTTCATCAACCTCCAGCCTGGGGCTGCGGGCAGGCAGGGCAGCCTGAACGTGCTCTGCTTGGGTTTCCCTGCAGGCTTCCTAGCAAGGGTACCAACTTCTTCCAGCCCTGCTGAAGCCAGTGAGATCTGGTGAAGTCTGAAGCGATGCAAATGTTTCACAGCAGCAGGGAATGCCCGCCTGGCATGCTGTGCTCTGGGGAAGCAAGGGGAAAACAGGAGATCACTTTCTGGAGGCAGCACCACACAACCTGAGCTGGGGCCAAGCATCCAGGGGAACTGGCCGACTGCTGCCCACTTCCCATCACCGGGGCACAGGGTGGCATCGCTGCCTGGTGGCACAGGCTCGGTGCAGCCGGGGGGACCTGGCCTGAGAGCACCAGAGCACACAAAGCCAGCTCCCACCTCTCCAAGCTGCTGCCTGGGGACACCCAGTTCCCTTGGGGCTGCAGGGTACAGGTCAGTTTCCTTGCCAAGGGAGCTGCCAGGCTGCTGTGCTGGAGTACCCGGGGGGTAGGGGATGAGATAGGTTTGTTCTCTTTTGCACTGTTTTACTGTGTTTGGGGTGGTTTCTTTATTTTGGCAGTGAGGGTTGGAATTAAGGACGGAGAGGTCCCTTCCCACAAGCCTTGATATTGCAGTTAATTGGGCAGAAGTGGCTGCTTTCTGCTCTCCTCGTGTGTGATGAAATTTTCAGGACTTTCCCTCCACTCCCCAGACCCACGCCCTGCTCCCCTCCCTCCCATGGGCTGAGGGCTTAGCAGAGGATGGCTGCGGGACCAAGCCAGCAACGAGCTGCTCAGCATGGGTCCTGGGTCAGCACAACGTTCCTAAAGCCAAACCAGTGGCAAACTTCATGGCAGTGGTACTTGATCAGCCTGATCCCTCTCCTTTGCATGGGGGAAAAAAAAAATCAAGCTGAGAGTGCGACGCTTTTCATTTTTATTTTTATTTTTTTACTTTTTTTTTTTTTGTGTGTGTGGAAACTTTCTGCTGAGCATGTGTTAGTTTTGCTGAAGCTGTAGGGGAATGCTGTGGTGAGCAGAGCAGTCGGTCGTCTCTGTGAGGAGCTCTGGAGATTGTGGCCTGCATGCTTTTGGCTTACTTCAACGTTGTGCATGTCGAATGTGATACTCCAGATTTTCCTGGCTGCCTTTCAAATGCCTCTCACCTTTACCAGTGACTGGCACTTAAACTCTGGAAGGATGCAGGCTTTTGCGTGTTTCAAGAGTTTGCTAAAATGCTGTAAATTTACTTTGTTTTTTTCAGAGAGGGAAATGACAAAAACTTAGAGATATTTAATGATTTTATGTGTAAACCAGAAAACACTAAAAGGAAAAAACAAAACGAAACAAACAAACGTATATGAGCTAGCCAAAACAAAGTCTGAACATCACAGCTGGGCTGTTAGCATTATATTGCAGAAAGGAACCTGCCACCCGTGGGTGAATTATAGCAGAGGTCCCCCTGTGCCACCCAGAAAGGATGGGAGCTGCTGCATCTGCTAGCTGCAGAGCTCGGCTTGGGCAGGGGCTGCTCCTGCTTGCAGCTCAGTCCTTGCTGCTTTGCTGCCCATGCCTTGACCAGAAGTGGTCAGAGCACCTTCAAATGCAAACAGCAACCCATGCAATCATGTTCATCTGCCCTCAGGGCCCTGGAAGCGCATGCACAGTGAGGGTGAGGATGGGTGGATGGCTGGATCCCCAGGCATACCACCCCGTTGTCTGCAGTTGTTAGATCTGGGTTTATTTTTGCAGCCCCCAAGCTGCTCGCCTTGCAGGCAGGAGGCTGGGGCACTGAGCATCTACACGGTGCTTTTTGCAGCCCAGTGTTGCTATTCCATGAACATGCAGCTGGAAGGAGAATACTCAGTTTTGCAGACCTGATCGGTGTCCGAGGGGCGATAAATTGAGACTCCTGTTTAATCTTGCACAACTGAATTCACTAGGGAAAAACGCAAAATAGGTCAGTGGCAAAAAGGGCATCGGTTTGTGTGTGTGTGTGTGGCAGCACTGAAAGAACAGTGAACCAAAAACAGTGAAACCTCCGCAGTTGTTGCTGATTTTGTCAATTAAAGCAATGACTTGCTTGAGCTGCATGCTGTTGCCTAGTTTGAGGTATATGTAGATGCACACAGAGGTGCAAATGTATTCAGCAGCGGATGTTTCGTTGGCTGGTTTTGCATAGTCAGCTATGCCTGTGCAAAGAGAGGGAGCCTTATTGTGGGCTTGGCATAGTGTACTTCGGCACAGGGATAAGCAATAATGCAACTCACAGCCACCAGCAAGCTCCCCTCCCAGTGAGAGATGCCATTTGCATAGAGACATTTTTTTTGTAACATTTCCTTCCCTTGCTTCTGTATTCAAAGCAAACTTGGAAGCATTTTGTGATGTCAGCTTGAAAGATGACTTTGTCATTTCAGCGAGGTTATACAATAATCTTGAAGGCTGTTTTAATTTTATTTTGCTGAAGTTTTATTGCATTTTGCTTAATTGCTTCTGTTTTATTGTTAATGAGACAAAAAAAAAAAAACAGTTTGTGTAATAGCTTGTAGAGTAAAATTATCAAGGAGCAGAAATGAAATCTGAATGTTAAAAGTTTATTTTTATTATTTGCATCGTGTTTAAACTCCCTGTTTGGTTTTGTTTGGTCCTGCAAACCTGCTGTGCCCTGGAGGTAGCACCACTGACCTATCTGTGTCCTGCAAGGACGTCCTTAGAGCAAACTCTGGACCACGGCTGCAGGATGGCCCGTGGCCCCACTCTCTTGGTCACAGCAGCGCCTTGCTGCTCCATCACCCCTGCAGTCCTTCATTTCTGGTTGCTTCTGCAATCAGCCACAAGCAGCCCACTCTCTCTAGTTTTGCCAAAATTCCTCATTTTCCCTGTTGTGGAATGGCTTCAACTCCTGCAGTAACCAACTGTCAGAAAACCAAAGGCTGAGTTAAACAATACAGCTAACAAGCCCATGACACTTGTTGCTTTTTTTTTCCTTTTTTTTTTTCTTTCTTTTTTTTATTTTTTTTCCCCCTCTTCTTTAATGAAGCCTGAGGGGAAAGCTACTCTCAGGAAGCCCATGAACTGCAAAATAAACTGGAAAGGAAATTAGTTATATTAATTCAGCTGGTGAGCATCATGCAAGAAGCTGGGGCATGCAGGCTTCTGGCTGGTGTTACCCCTGCTGTGGAGAGCTGTGCAAGGCTAAACAGTTTATTACTAGCTCCAATCTGAAAAGAGAACATTTGCAACCTTTTTGCAGAGCTTTCTCTGTATCTTTATGAAGCAGAACTGTATATGAGTTACATAGTCTGGCATGGCGTTTAAACCATGGGTGGCAAAAATCTGTGCATTTAAAACACTGGGGAATATCCTGCAAGGAATGGGAATTAATCTGATTATTACACACAGTCATGACTTCCTTGCGGCTGCTGCCTCTTTTGTGTCACTCTGTACTGTGAGCCTCTGTTTTACATAGTGATTAACTGACCAGCTAATTTACATAGCTGCAGGCTTGCCTGCTGGGTAGTCCATTACTTCATTAATTGTTCTCCCAAAATCAATGAGAGAAGAGGTGCTGATTCCAGTCCTTTATGCACTGCACTGCCCAGATGTGTGAGCAGGAGCCAGGACCTGGGACTCCCTTTGTGTCATTGCAGGGTAAAATGAAATATAAAAACTGTTGGGACGAGCTTGTTTCCATTTTAGTAGTTGATGTGGGGTCCGTTTTTTATTTTTTGTGCTGACTGCTAAAATCACTGCTACGTTACTGCAATATTAATTTTGGTTCTCAAATGCAGATGATGCACTCTGTCTCCAGCGTGCATTTGCATAGGACTTTACAAGATGTGTGCAGTGAGCCCAGTTTCCTACGCATGCAAAACGGCAACTTAGTGACCTGGGCTGTAACTGGGCTCCATCTGCCTTGCTGCAGGTCTGCAAACCAACCTGGCTGCAGGGGAGCAGTGGGTCTGGCTGGGCCCCCTCTGTCCTGGGGGCTGCTCACAGCTCCTTACAGGCTGGAGCCCCACGCTATGGGTCACCATTGGGTACAGTGGCTGGAGGCTGGTCCCGTTCTCAGTTTCTTAACCTTTTGGCAGCCTGACCTCCACTAGTGTTCATCTGTCTTTGTTCAGTTTCCCGTAGTGCACTTCCTTCTGCCCCTTCCCATCCCTTGAGCTCACCAGGCAGTGTGAGGAATCAGTTCCTTGGGGCAGGGGGAGCTGGGCAATGACCAGCTGCAGATAAAAACTTCACCCTCCAGTTCTGGACCAACAGAGGCTACTGCTTACACCAGTAAATAGACAAAGCCGGGGTCGATATTCTGACCTCAAGGCCCAGGGGCATGGGAGGACCTTGCTGCATGTGGGTGTCTAGGCTTTGTGTGCACGCTCTGCAGAAGTGCAAGCTCCATCTTGAAGCTACATTTTGCTTCTCACATGCTGAAATAATCTGGGACAAGCAATGTATCTGGGTTTTGCTTTCTCTCTCCATTATCCACCAGTCAGTTGGCTTTTGCACAAAGCAAATGGAGAAGTGAGCAGCCAGCGTGCAGCAACTCTTGTGCTCAACAAGGCCGTTCAAACGTGGATACGTGCATCCATGGGAGAAAGGCAAGGCAGTCTGAGGTGAGGTTCATCGATAAGTCAGGGGAGGGTCAAGGGAAACCATTTTCAGCTGATCTCTACAAAGCTTGCTGGCCAGGAGACCAGGGGCTGCGGTATTGACTAAAACCTTGTTCCCCAGTGATTCACCCTGCAATTATGAGATTGAGCAGAAATCGTAAACTCCATCTGAACTGTAGTTGTCCTTTTCTTTTTTTTTCCACTCCTGTGGTTTGAAACTATGTAGAAACGTTTTGGAAGGTTTCTCAATACATGAGTTTAACCATAAGTCTCAGCAGGGGGAACGTATTATCGGAGAAAGGCAATTACTGCTTTAGCTGTATGCAAGACACATTACCTTGGAAAGAATCACCATCTTGCCAATAGCTGGCTTCCCACTCTTGGTTTGGCAGGTCTGGAGCATTCAGTTCACATGAATTTTGAAAGAATCATTACACAGAAGTAGTTTCAAAATATTAGTTCGCTAATGACTTTTTTGCACCAATGGCTGAGTGAGAAGTGAAAGCAGGAGAGCTTTTTACAATCCTCGGGAGGAGACGTGACGGTGATGCACATAATCCCACTTCACAGTCACCAGCGTTGAATGGTTCTTGAGGGTCATCTTAAAAATTGCAAAAGAACTGGGTTTTCTTGAGTTTTGTATGCAAGAAAACAGGATTAATTTCATTACGAATGAAAAAAAAATAAAACCACCTTCTGGAGTGGTGTATTGGCATTACTTTACTGTCTGCAGAAACCCAACTTCAAATCCCAGTTGATCTTAATGATGGAAATGACATTACTGAAATCTCCTGCTCCCAAGCGTGTGTTTGTCTGTGGTGCAATGGAGCAGCCTTGAGCTGGTCCAGACAGCACACGAGGCTATGTGCAACTGCTAGGTCTGCCTTAAAACTGTACCGAAGGCTGGTGCTGGATGTGGCAGAGCTGAGTGCTGGCCTTTAAGGTAGGGCAAAAACTGTCCTGTCTTCTGCATTTTGTGAGTGTGACCGGGAGAAAGAGAGCTCTCAGCTGGGGTTTCCCATACTTGGGTTTGTGGGGAAGGAAGCCTCTCTCCATGGCCATCTCCTGGTGGTGGCTCTCACCAGGCTGCATGGGGCTTGCTGCTTTTATTTCTTCTAATTTCAGTGGTGCTGTTTCTTGGAATATTTAGCTCTAAAAAAATGCAGATTTTGCAATAATTACATTTTTTTTCTTGAAAAAAAAAAAAAGAAGCTGTTTTAAGTTATGAAAATAAATTAACCATTTGTATGTGCCTTGCTGGCAAAATGAGGTAATTTGTGGTGCAGGTGCCGGTGCCCTTGGCTGCCTGGCTTGGTGAGAAGGGGAATTGCTGAAAGCACGTGGATTATAAGTGAAAGTGAACCAACACAGCATGTGTCTTGTTAACGAGCAGGGAAAGTCTCCTGGATGTCTTCCCATCTCTTTCTAGTTATCTGGATAGTTTATCTCCGTGGGTCTCTCCCTTCCCGTAGTATCCGAGGGCCTCGTGGACATGAATGGGTGACTCACAGCACATCTGTGAAATGGGGAAGTATCCCTGTTTTAGAAGTGGGGACTAATGCAGGCCTCTGATGATATGACTTGCCTGGTTTCACACAGGAAACGTGCAACTGAAGTGGGAATTGAACCAGAATCACATGAGTTGAGCACTGGATTGCCTTCTCCCCTCGGCAAGTCCAAAGCAGCTCGGCAGATGCTGTGCCTGTGAAACCAGTTTCAAAACCAGGCACATGGTACTACCAGAATCCTGTCTGTGGCTGATTGAGGTTGTAGCTTTAATACATAAACTGCTGCTGGGGCAAGGCTGGGTAAGAATGAGGTGGGAAACCCAGAAATCATCCAGCGGCAGGGTTTAAGGGGAGGGGGCTGAGGATGGAGACCAGTCCCCCAAGCAACATTCCCACTTCATGTGGACACCCTCATTTTATCCCCAAGGAGCGCAAAGGGAGCGGTCGGTGTTGCTCTGAGCAGCAGAGGATGTATGGATGTGTTTTTTCTTTCTGTCACTATCTGTACCTGCTTTCAGAGCAGCGTCCTCCTTTCCACAGAAAAAGCAGATATTGGAAAGGGGAGGGACGCGTCGCATGCTCCAGCCCTCTGAGGAAGAGGAGCAGCAGATGAAAGATCCCCAGAGCTTCTCACCCCCTTCAGCCTGGAAACTGCTCTCATCACTGGCACGATGCCATTGCTGGCAGCGGTTTGGGGAATTTCTTTCCCATTAAGACATCAGGGGGTGTCCTGAGGACTCTGTCCACAGCAGGCACAGTGGACATATACAAACTGTATGTCCAGGAGACTGCCAGGGGACGTTAGGAGCTTCTGCAAGGCCCACCAGCATTAACCCATTAACTACTGTCCGTGTCTTTCTGCAGCAGCACCTATGTGCCTCTGCCCTACTTTGCTTGCTTCTGAGTGAGCGTGTCCCCTCTTTCTTCTTGTAAAGTTTCAGCTGCTCGTGGCAGCATTTCTTTTCTGTGATCTGTGGCCCCAAGTGCACCATTGGGACTCCCAGCTGGATGAACTGTGGGTTGTGGATGTAGCTGATTGCTGGATACAAACAGCTCATCCGTCCTGGGTATAAGCGAGCAGTGTCTGTGTGACTTTGCTCTCTTGCTGCGTGGAGTTCAGCACTGAGTCTGTCCAGCTTGTGGCTCTTCAACCATAAAGCACATCTCTGAGTGCTTTTCTGAAGGTAGGAGCACGACCCAGGGCTTGTTCTTCTCTCCACCGTCACACAGAGGTGTAGGGTGAAGGTCCCATTTGTTTCTCCTCTGTCTGACTCATGACTGCAGTACTCTAAAGAATAAATATGCCATGTGGGTGATGGGGCTGACTGGGGATATGGGATGTGGGCTTCAAGTCCCAAAGGGGCAAGAGAATTGACTCTTCTGTGAGAAGGACCTGGGAGTATTGGTTGATAGTCGTCTGAATATGAGCCACCAGTGTGCTCAGGTGGCCAAGAAGGCCAACAGCATCCTGGCTTGTATCAGAAACAGTGTGACCAGCAGGGCTAGGGAGGTGATCGTCCCCCTGTACTCGGCTCTGGTGAGGCCGCACCTCGAGTACTGTGTTCAGTTTTGGGCCCCTTGCTACAAGAAAGAAAAGGAGGTGCTCGAGAGAGTCCAGAGAAGGGCAACGAAGCTGGCGAGGGGCCTGGAGAACAAGTCCTACGAGGAGCGGCTGAGGGAGCTGGGGTTGTTCAGCCTGGAGAAGAGGAGGCTCAGGGGCGACCTTATCGCTCTCTACAGATACCTTAAAGGAGGCTGTAGCGAGGTGGGGGTTGGCCTGTTCTCCTACGTGCGTGGTGACAGAACGAGGGGGAATGGGCTAAAGTTGCACCAGGGGAGTTTTAGGTTGGATCTTAGGAAGAATTTCTTTACTGAAAGGGTTGTTAGACACTGGAACAGGCTGCCCAGGGAGGTGGTGGAGTCACCATCCCTGGAGGTGTTTAAAAGACGTTTAGATGTAGAGCTTAGGGATATGGTTTAGAGGAGGACTGGTTAGTGTTAGGTCAGAGGTTGGACTCGGTGATCTTGGAGGGCTCTTCCAACCTAGAAATTCTGTGATTCTGTGATATGTTGTCACCATATGGCCAAGTGCTTCTTGGTAGTGCAGGGGGCACCTCTCCTCTGGTACATGCTGTGTTCATAACACAGCATGGGAGCACCAGCTGATTTCAGATACCAATGCTATTTAAGTGGTTTGAGTTGTGGTCTGAGACATGGCTGGATTTGAGGATGCAGAGCCCCGGGGAGGTGGAATTTCAGCCCTCTCCCAGCCAAGTGAGTGCTCATTGCGCCATGGTTTGTGGTGGCTGCAGGGTTCACGTGGAGTTTATGACACTACACCAAACTGGTTTCCACTTCGGCCCTGGGATCTGGGAGACGACAGGGATGTGTTCGGGCACTGCAGTGCCATCCATCCGCTGCTTCACTCTTCCTGAACATACACCTTCTGGGAGTCGGGATGGCAAAACTGGAACACAAAACTGAGTGGTGAAAAAATGACCTTTTTTCATGGTTGTGGTCAGGCACGCTCCTCAGGGGAGAGGAGGCAGCTTGCCTTGGTGCTTTGTTTCCAAACTTATTCTCATCTAGATGTTTGCATGACCCCATCTGTCTGGATCGTACGGTTGCTTCCAGATGGCCAGGGGTTCTGCAGTATGGAGAAGAGGGTTGGTGAGGTGGCATGTTGCAGCCAGGATGGGAATTTAGGCTTCCCTCTGTGACATTACAGAGCTGGTGCTGGCATGAGGAGGGGACAGCAGGGCCTGGGTAGGAGCACAGCAGCAGTGCCACATTTTCAGGGCAAGGAAGAGGATGGGACTGTGAATAGCAGTCCCACATAAAGACGTGAATAGCATGGTCAGCTCTGTGGTAGTAGGAAGATGGAGGTATAAGCAAGGCACAATCCAGAGATGGACACAGCATCATAAAAAGGCAAGAAGGCAGCAAGCTGGGGCTGAAGGCAGATTGGAGGATGTGCCAGGAGTGAAGCTCATTTAAAACTTTGGGAATGTTTGACCTAGGGGAACACAAACCATAAAGTGTGTGCTGCAGCAGCCAGTTTTGTACAGAGATGCTGTCTCTGAACATAAAGCCCCCTGAAGCTTGTATAAATTTGTGGCTAAGCTTAAGAGATCTTAAACTGCTTATGAAAATCTTAACCAGGGTTTCTGTGCAATCAGAGTTGCATTCTGGAATTGCTTTAGTAACCCAAATTTGTTACTACCCACTGTTCCTTCAGCATTTCAGAACTGCTTTGACCATATAGACGAGGAAGAGTTCGGTTTAGTTTTGTCTGTCCCCCTGCTGTTACGTTGCAAGCTGAGTCATGGTGGCAGGTCGGAGCCCTTGTGCTGCAGAACAGGTTGTGTGGTGCTGCTGAACCCAGGGTTTGGTGACGTTGACTTGGAGGAACCATATGTTCTTCCATGGAATTGAAATGCATGTCTATGAAGGAAAAGTCTTTTTCCTTGCATGTAAAGTATACTCAGAGCATGGTCTGTACTCAGACCATGAGCACATGGTCTGCAGGAGGAGTACCCCGCGGTGATGTGCTTTCTGCTGGTGTGCACCTCACCTGCCTTCGGGGTGAACTTGCTGAAGGAGGTGAGCGCAGTCACCGAGGGCTCCTCCAGCTGTTGGGGCTGAGTTTGTGTACTGTTTCGGTTACCAAGCAATCCTCCCCATCAGGGCACCTGATGTAAGTCCCGTGTGCTCACTGCTGAGATGGCATTTTAATATAAGAGCATTGTGATTCCAATGTGCTTTTTCTTTTACAGACTGAATTAAATCGTGGGCAAACGAGAGAGAGACATCGTCAGAATTACAGGCTATCAAGTCCACTGTAAGTAATCTCTGTTTTTGTTTTGTTTTGTTTTGTTTTCCCTAAAGAATTATCTTGATGTGTGCACTGCCCTTTGCAGCGGACTCAGCCTGGAAACATGAGTTGTTTTGCTGTTTGGCTGGTTTCCTTTGCTCTTTCCTTGGTATATAAGAGAAACTTTTGCCTGGCAAGTCCTGCCAATGCTGCAGCAGCATTTTATAGTATTGAGAGTAGTTACAAGAAGTAATGACAGGAGATCTGCTAGTGCTGCCCACTGTTTGTATTGTGAATCTCTCTGTCATAAATCACTGAAAATCTAAGGTAGCATCTGCCCCATCATCCAAAGCTGCAGCTGAGAGATGTTGTCATGAAGACCATGATCTCCAGGTAGCACAATGCCCTACTGCCCTCTGGCTTGCCCATAACCTGATCTGCTTTTATAAGGCATTACCTTGCACAGTTCTATAAGAACTGAGGAACTCCACGAGCTACTGAAAAAAGGGGATTTGGTTTCCCTCAGCTGTGTCTCTCCAGAGTGATTCATCTACAGAAATTGGTAAATGCTAAATGTAGCATTTTACTTTTTTTTTCCGCAGACACGGCAGCTTAGTGGTTACCGGTAAGAAGGGAGCTGTACCGTTCCCTTGTCAGAGCAGAAATATGACCTTGTATTTTGCTTAGTCCACTCATTTTCACAAGTCTTGTAACATTTTAAATATACTTAAGGTATGTCAGATACGGTAATTGTTGTTTAAATTTGGAAATGGGCCAAATGACTTAAAAGTTATCACAGAGAGATATGACCAGAATGACCAGGCGGATTCTCCAGTAGTACAGCAGCTGTTCTGACATAAGCCTGGCATCCTTAAAAACAGGCTAAAATTCAATGTATAGAAGAAAACGTCTGTTATGGTTGGAATGTAATGGAAAGACCGGGTTTCTGTTGGAAATGCGTCCCACTAAGCTCATTGGATCTCGACCTGGCTGAGACAGGACCAAACAACAGAGAAAATCCTTCCATCTGCTTGAGTACTGCAAACAGCAGAGTTTTGCCACCAGTAGGGTTTTAAGGAACCACTGTAATGAAACGTTTCAGTGTGCTGGAAACAAGAGGCAAGCAACATAAAGCCAAGCACTGCAGTTTTTCACTTCTCATTTAGAAGGAATGAATTCTGGAGGCCAACCACAACATAGATGAAGGATTCCTTCAAATCTCTTGTCAGTGACGTTCCCACCTGGAGCTCAGATGTCAGGTGCAGCCTGCAGCATTTCTCTTCCAACTTCTGGGGGTTCCAACCCCAAATCCATTGGCAAAGAGCTTGTTGTGTATGTGTGGTGATGGTCCCAGGACATGGGGTCCGTGTACAGCTTGACACTGGTTGACTCTTCCTCAAACTCCTTACAAGGACTTCAGGATCTGTTTAGGAATTGGAGAGACAGTGTGCCTGGGCATCTTCACAGGAATTCATTTCAGCCTTAACAAAGCAGCTCAAAATACCAACAAGAATGTCCAAAATAGCATTTCTTAGCATTTTATCTCAAGCTTCATTGTGAAACTCTGATCCGATTCAAACCAGAGGGAATTTTGTCACTGATTTCCTTCATCAGGGTGCCAGTCTTTGTTTCTGTCGATTGCAAACAAAACAGGCATTTCTGTTCAAGTTTGCTCCATTGCACTTAAAGTAAAACCCTAAGAAATGGTGTTTGACTGAAATAATAGCTGGAATCCCCCATTTTAGTGCCTGTACTTTGGATTTGGCCAGAGATGTGCAATGTTAGCAGCTGGAAACCATATGCCATAAAATCCATGTGACTCGTTTCTTAAGGATTTGCTGATGTTGTGCCAATGCCATGCATTGCCATGCTGTGCATTAGCTGCTGTTGTACTGATCTACAGAGAAGGCAGTGCAGAACACAAGCTAAATGAAAGTCAGCACCGATAAGCAAAAATAGTAGAGGCATAACACATGACAGAGAGAAGAGACTACTCAGGTCATGAGGAGGCGGAGATGAAAGTAAAAGCAAAAGATGTGCCTTTTCTGAGAAAAAAAAATGGGAGAATTAGGAAAGTATAATGAAAATAAAGAGGCTGAAGTTTGAAGATAGATTTTGACTGAGAGAAGGAGAAAAGAAACTGAAAGATAAAGGAAGAATAGATTTTCTTGTCTATGCAGTGATTCTCTTTAGCTTCTCCAGGTTGTATCTGAGCTGGGGGCAGAGCAGGGGTAGGCATCTACAACCTGCCCTTTGGAAGCTCTCTTTCTCTTGCTCCAGCATGCCTCCAGGTTTATTGGGGAGAAACCCTCCTACAGTTTTCAGCTGGGTGCACTCGATGTTTCTCTGCTTCTTTACTTTGTACTGTTGAATTTTCCTTGCAGAGGTATCTGTCTGGAGAAACAGTGTCCAGCTAGGAGAATCATCTTTTGCCATCGTCATTCCAGAGGCCATTTCCAGTAATGGAAAAAATATGTAGAAAGTAGCCTGAATTGCCCCAGAATGGTTGTGCTCGCTGCTGTAGGCAGCAGGTGTGCTTGTTTGTTGACCAATTGTTTAAATGTTAACTTTTGTGCAGAGTTCCTGACAAAATCAGCTGCAGCCCATGTGTTCATCAGAGGAGGCTGACGATGGAACATTTGGGATGGTATTGAATCATCTCAGAAAGCTTTTTCACAAACAATTATTTTACATTTAGGAGTGGATATGGAGTCTATAGGAGAAAACAGGGTATTAACATGTTTTTCAGGCGTTCTTTAGTTGGCAGTTCTTAAATGTGAGTGTTTGAGCTTGTGGGAGGCAGTGTTCAATTTGCGCTTGCTGGAAAAGTCTCATCTTAAATCCTCTTTTACCAAGCTAATGTGCTCTGTGCGTCACAAGTGGGGTAAAGAACAGCATCTTGGGCAAAAATCGATGTGATAAATCAGCTTCACAACTGTCTTTGATCTTGAGTTAGTCCTGTGCTGTAAATACAGTGCTCTAAGTCTAGCCCAGACCACGCTTGGTGTTGGTCAGCATGGAGGAGCCAACACTCTTCAAAACGGGGTTTTAAAATGTAATTAATTACTCTTCATAGCAATGAGCCCATAAACATGAGACACCTTTCTTAGCAAGTTGGAGCAAGTGCAGGACCTGGGAACGTGCAAAGTTCATGCTGGAGGGGATCAGAAAAAGGAAGACGAAGCATTAAGATAGGACTGATTTTTTCATGCATGCATCTAAGACGTGGGTGTTACAGCAGTTCAAGTAAACCACTACTCCAGTCAATAAGAGATGACATCTCAGGGCAGTCAGTCTCACTGAGCTGAGACCTTAATGTGGGTTGCACTTTCTCCATGGGGTTCCTCATTGGCACCTGCACCTCTCAGTGACAGTATAGGGAGTCCAACGACTTGAACCCTGACTTCTAGCCAACTAAGGTTAGACGAAATCAATCCCATCCAAGGAATAGACAGTTCTTAACCACTCTTGTAAAGTCTAGTTGGTCATGATGTATCGCATGGTGCTACCATATCTTTAGACTCTGGTAAATTAAATTACCTTACACTCCACATCCCTTTATTCTCTTTGAATGTGGAGCATCCCCAGGGTTGTAGGACCGAATAAAGAGTAGTCCTCAGAGAACTTTGTATTGAACACAACTGACCTCTTCTGCTGGCTTTTCACTATTGCTCCCTTGAATGAAGCTGGGCTATTGTGCAGCTAAAATCTCAGGCAGGTGGGGTTAAATCCCCCATGCCTCCCTGTTTTCTGTGGTTTATACTTCAGCCCCATCCATGCACCCTCCACCTGCATGGGGCAGGATGAAAGCATCAGGGTTTTGAGCAAGTTCCCATTAAACCAATGCCATTCTGTCATTGCAATGCACTATGCCCTATGGCAGAAAATAGTTTCATAAGGAAGATGTTATTTTTCTGTCTCATTGTAAATTATAAGTATCAATTTGTTTCACTTAAAAAGCACCATCCTTATTTCTTTGGGAGTACTCCACCCATTTTCTGTTCTATCCGCTGGTGATGCTGTCTTATTTCAGTGGAATAGGAGTATTTCCTCCCCGAGTGTCTCGTTAATAGCTGTATTTGCTGACAAGTGTGGTAGGTTTAATAGAGCCTCCCATTCAAATTCATTGTAAGAAGGGTTTGCCTTTATAGACAGCCAATTTCAACATTCTGCCCAAATGAAATGTCCGTGCTATAGAAGTTGGACTCGCATCATTGTCTGGTAGCAAAAGACAGGAAATTAAAGAGGCAAAATTTCAGTAAAAGAGTGTGTATCCTTTCTCTTTACCTGCTATTGTAAACGACACAGAAGATTACTGCAAGCTTAAGAGCAGATTTTATTCAGAAAAGATTTGCTTTTTATTTGTCAGCGAATGTATGTGCTGCGTTAGGCAGTGCTTTGTATATAGTCAATTTTACTGTGTAGTCTGTTTGGAAGGGAAATATAATTACAAAAATTGTAAAACCATAAATGTTTGCAGGAGATTAGGAGGAATTCAAGTTTGAAACCATTTAGATACATTTTTCAGAACTGACTGTGTTTCAAGTTACTGTATTTGGTTACTGCTGCAGTGCCAGGTTATGTGTGTATTACACTGAGCATAAGTCCCTGAGGTTTGTCTTAATAGAAGTTATGTTTAGATTACCATTACAAGCAATGTCTCGTAAATTGTAGACATTCAGTCAGTTATTCTTTTTGCAAAATATTTACTGTTATTCTCTATAAAAGTAGCAGTGTTTAATTACTTAACTACAAATGCTGAAGTAATCTTTTTCTGTTTGTTTTCTCTTGGATGTAATTACAGAAATGTGGGAAATACTTTTCCAAGGCTTTTGAACTCAAAAGTGGAACAGAAGGAAGACACGGGGGGACATACACCGTTCAGTGTTATTTTCCTTGCACAGGAAAAAAAGATCATTATGAGATGAGCAGCAAAGTCTCAAGTTTTCAAAGGTTTGCATAACAAACAAGAGACACATTGTGGGTTGCATCTTGACTTTGAAGACTTGCCACTGTCAACTGAAATAAAATGGCAAGGTTTAAAGCCTTAACCAAGTTCACAAGGAAAATATTTGGACTAAAAGTTTTGGAAAGTTTTCTCTCTTTGAAGTAGTTTGTCATGTGTTACCAATGTGAACTTTATTGACCTTGAAACATTTTTTTTTTTGAATCAAATAGCAACTAGTGACACTTTAGTAAAATCTTTAATCAACAACCATCTCCTGGCGGCTCCAGCTTTGTAGCAAATGCAGGCAAAACAGGGAATCTACAGAAGAGCCCTTTATTATTTGTAAATGAAGCCTGCCAAAACCTTCCCGAAATAGCATTCAAAGACCCTTTTAAGGTCATGGATCCTGAACAAAGCCAGAAGAGCACAAAAAAGGCTGAGGAAAGTCCAAGAAAGAGGCTTCCCAAAGGAGAGGCTTTCCAAGCCAGTATTTCATCTGCAGCTACGTATCAGGGCAGCTCTGCTTCTTCGCAAGGAACCCCTCTCCGAGATATCATACCGCAGCAGCACTTTTCTGGCTCTTTGCCGATTCCAAGAGAGGAATCTCAGGAGAAGACTGGACATCAGAAGCAACCTAAGCCTTCCTCCTTTGAACATCCTCCCCACATCTCGCAGCTTCAGCAACACACACTGTCACCAGCATTTATGTCTCCTGGGAAACCTGAGCACGTCCTTGAAGGGCCCACGTGGCAGCTAGTTGATCCAGTAAGACCAGGTCCCTCTGGCTCCTTTTCATCACCCGGGCTTCACTCGCATCACGGCCAGCTCCTACCTTCCCATTCACCGATCATTCCTGGAGAGGACATGCCGTCCGTTCAAAAGGTCTATATCCCTCGCCCTTCGCAGGTTTCCTTGAAACAAGCTGAGGAAGTGCACAAGAAGGAAAAGAAACCTCAGAAGCCAGGCAAATACATTTGCCAATACTGCAGCAGGCCTTGTGCGAAGCCAAGTGTGCTCCAAAAACATATCAGGTCACACACGGGTGAGAGGCCATACCCTTGCATTCCATGTGGCTTTTCTTTTAAGACTAAGAGCAATTTGTATAAACATAGGAAATCTCATGCTCATCGAATAAAAGCTGGGCTGGCCTCAGGGATCGGAGCAGAGATGTATCCGTCAAGCTTGGAAATGGAAAGGATCGGTGGGGAGGACTTTGAGGAGCCCACGGAAGGAGAAAGCACAGATTCGGAGGAGGAAACGGGTGCAATGTCGGGCCATCCAGCAGAGCTCTCCCCCAGGCAGAAGCACACCCTGTTGTCCAGTAGTTTGCTGAGCACAGGGAGCCAAGGCTCCAGCCACGACCGGTGTTCCTTGTCTCATTCCAGTATGTCCCAGTCGCTTGAGGACAGCAGCCAGTTTGTGGAGCCATCATCAGACCACACTCTGAGCCATAAATCTGAAGATACCCATACTATAAAACAGAAGCTTGCACTCCGCTTAAGCGAACGGAAGAAGGTCATAGATGAACAAGCTTTCCTGAGCCCTGGGAGCAAAGGGAGTACTGAGTCAGGCTACTTCTCAAGATCAGAAAGTGCAGAGCAGCAGATAAGCCCACCAAATACTAATGCAAAATCTTATGCAGAAATTATTTTTGGGAAATGTGGTAGAATTGGGCAAAGGACTGCAATGTTATCTACAAACACAACCCAGGGGTTTCCGCACCTCTCTACCGAAGAGAAACCTAGTATGGTACCGTTATCTGTGCCTAGAACACAGGTTATTGAACACATCACTAAGCTAATTACAATTAATGAAGCTGTTGTAGATACCAGTGAAATAGATAGTGTTAAGCCTAGAAGAAGCTCTTTATCTAGACGTAGCAGCATCGAATCTCCAAAGTCTGGTGTATATAGAGAACCGTTTCAGTTTGATATCAAGTCTGGTTCCAGTAGCCAGTTGGATGCATCGAAAGTGTTGACATCCCACGGTGAAAAAATTAAGCCCGAACAATCATTGTTGTCACTTCAGCAATCCCACAGTGCCACAGAGACAGTGCCTCTCCTAAGAAGCCACTCAATGCCTTCTGCTGCATGCACTATAAGCTCCCCACATACCTTTAGAGGTAGCTATTCATTTGATGATCACATCATGGAGCCTGAAGTCTTAAGTCGCAGCCAAGCATTTTCTTCCCATCCTCGAATGCTAAAACGACAACCAGCTATTGAGCTACCTTTGGGAGTAGAATATGTCTCAGAGGAGGTTAGCTCTGCAAACAAAGAGACTGTTTCCAAACTTCCCGAGGAGCCTGAAACCAAGGAAAGCGATCTTACCAAAAAGTCACGGAAGGGACCGAAAGTTAAAGGGTTCATGTACGAGTGTAACGTATGTGGTGCTCGGTATAAGAAAAGGGATAATTATGAAGCCCATAAGAAATACTACTGTTCAGAACTGCAGCTCTCAAAGCCTCGTTCTTCCACTTCCCATACCTCTTCAGAGACAGAGAAAAGTGTGGATCCTGACACGTGGCCCCAGATGATGCATTACAAGCTAGGGAGCAGTTTGGAGCTTACTCCACTCCGAAAAAGACGAAAAGAAAAGAGTCTGGGTGATGACGAGGACCCTCCAGCTTTTGAGATGTCTGACACTCCCTCCTCCAGTACTGGGCCAGGGACTCAGTTTGCAAACCCAGCATCATCTGATGTCGCTTTAAACTTAACCCGTGAATCCATTAAGTCACCAGCAGATCCGGGTAAATCCGCACCTTCTGATGTCAGTGCCAGCTTCCATTCCAGGAATACCAAACCGGCTTCAAGTACAGAGGGCAAAGAGAGAAGAACAACCTCAAAGGAGATCTCCGTCATCCAGCACACGAGCTCCTTTGAGAAGTCTGACTCCATTGAGCAGGCGAGCAGCTTGGAGGGAGAAGAGAAGCCCTTGTCACAGTATTCATCTCAGCCAGCCACGCAGCACAGCCGACCACCCCATTCTCTGCAGCCCAAGCTGGTACGGCAGCCCAACATCCAGGTCCCAGAGATTCTGGTCACGGAAGAGCCTGACAGACCAGAAACAGAGCCAGAGCCTCCTCCAAAAGAGCCAGAAAAAACAGAGGAATTTCAGTGGCCGCAAAGAAGCCAAACCCTTTCTCAGCTCCCTGCAGAGAAACTCCCACCAAAAAAGAAGCGGCTGCGGCTGGCAGAAATGGCTCAGTCCTCCGGAGAGTCCAGTTTTGAATCAGTCTCTCTCACCAGAAGTCCAAGTCAGGAAAGCAGCATATCCCACGGCTCCAGCCACTCTGTATCATTTGATCGTGAAGATCACAGCAAGACAGAGTCCACCAGCCAGCCCTCTGAATCCCACCCGAAGCCTCCTGGTGTTGGCTCACATATGTTGATGGTACCAAGCCACCATCATCATTCCAGGGAGATGCGGAGATCTGCCTCTGAGCAGACACCGAACGTGTCCCATCCTTCCCAGATGTCAGAGACCCGCAGCAAATCATTCGACTACGGGAGCTTGTCATCCACCCCTGCCTCCACCCCTGGCCCCTCGACCTCCTCGGCTCCACAGGAGAGACGGAAATGCTTCCTGGTCAGGCAGGCTTCCCTCACTAGACACCCAGAGCATGACCCAGACTCGGCCCCAGCAGGCCGGCCGGAGACAGAAGATCCAATTCCTTCCTCAAGTAAATCTCCTGTGACAAGTCTGCCCCCTCAGCCAGCGTCTTCATCCCCTTTGCCCTCTCACAGCACCTACCCAAGTGATAAGAGTCAGCCGAAAGACAGTCCCCAGCCAGCGTATACCCAGCCATACACGGAAGCTCTGCAGGTCTTTCATCCCGTACCCCAGCTAACGCTGCATGAGAAGCAGTACATGTCCCCTCAAGTGTCCATCTTTCCCTACCAGCACCTCCTGCCACAGCCGGGGCAGTCTGCAGAGCTCTTTGCCGCACACACGATGTCTGACATTCTCTCTGCTCAGTTCTCCATGCCTCAGATTCCTCCTTCCATTTTTCAGACCCCGCCACTGCCTCTCCAGCAAACGCTCATCCACCCAGGCCAGCTTCACATCGCCCCTCCATTAATGTCTCACCCTGCCGAGGTGCCCTTCAGGCAGCATCCTTCATTCCTGCCGGTGCATTACCCCAGCTCCTCACCGATCCCTTCAGCCTTTTTTCTGCCTCTTCAGTCTCAGTTTGCTCTCCAGTTGCCAGGTGAAACTGGTGGACATTTACCGCAGATCAAATCCAGTTTGTTCCCGGCAGCAGGAACCTCCAGCCTTTCCCCATGCACAGAATATGGCTCAGACAGTAGGTTGCATCCTCTGACCCGCACCACAAGCCCTTCGGTGTCCGTATCCACGTCTCAGCTCATTGTTCCTGCACGCTCAGACCCAATGGTGTCGCTTGTTGTCCCCGTTCGCATCCAGACAAATATGCCGTCCTACGGGAGCGCAATGTACACAACGCTGTCCCAGATCCTGGTCACTCAGTCCCAGTGCAGTTCCTCTTCTATCGTTCTCCCAAAATTCGATGATCGCCAACCCAAGGGTACCCTGGTCTGTAGCGCTGATGTTCACGGGCTAGGTTTTGATCTGGCACAGATGATCACAGAGGATCAAAGAAGCATTTTACAGAGCCCGTATCTGAGAGTGCCCTTGCCCCTGCCAGAACGAAAAGGCTATATGCCCCTCACTTCCCCATCGGACAGTGTCCTTGGACTAGAAGGGGGCCCGTCGACAGTCGGTGGAAGCAAGAGGATGCTCTCTCCAGCTGGTAGTTTGGAGCTGACAATGGAAACACAACAGCAGAAAAGAGTGAAAGAGGAGGAAGTGTCTGAAGCAGAAGAGAAGTTGGAAGTGGTGAAGCCACCCAGTGCAGTGGAGGAAGGGAAAAAGCAGGATAAATCTCACTTTCTTACAGAAAGTCAAGGCAGGGTTGAGGTTGAAACACCACCTAGTTTGTCCTTAGAGCAGTCAGAGCCAAAGGAAATCCCAAGTACTTTGCAGCAAGCTGTGTCCCATTCAGGTTCTCCGAGTTTTGAGGCACTGGAAGAGTATAAGCAGCCAGCTGGTAAGCAGTTCCTCAGCAAGGCACCTTTACAAACCGTGAAGAAAGAAGACTCCAAAGAGCTGGTGGAGCAGTCTCCACCGACCCCTCCAAGTCCTGCACCTCTATCTGAGGTCGCGCACAGTGCAATGAAGTCTCGAGAAGGTACAGATATGAAGAAGGTACTTCAGTTCCCCAGTCTCCACACAACCACTAATGTCAGTTGGTGCTATTTAAACTACATAAAGCCAAATCACATGCAGCAAGTCGATCGACGGTCTTCAGTGTATGCCAGCTGGTGTATTAGCTTGTATAATCCTAACCTTCCGGGTATATCCACTAAAGCAGCCCTGTCCCTCCTGAGGTCCAAGCAGAAGGTGAGCAGGGAAACCTACACCATGGCTACAGCTCCACGTCCAGAGGCAGGCAGGCTTGTCCCGTCCAGCTCCAGGAAGCCAAAAATGACAGAGGTAATGCAATCCTATATATTTCTCCTCATCTGTTTGGATACATGGGAAGAGGGGGACGAGGGATGGGGAATTGCTACAGTTAGTTTAATAGGAATTTGTTCATCCCCTTTCTCAGTTTGGTAAGCACTTGTTCTCAGTGAAACTTTTAGAGTGAAGAAGCTAAAACCCACTATAATCCAAAAAAAAAAAAAAAAAAAAGGCAAGCCTGCTCCAAGGCAATGTGCCATATTTCTGTTCTCCAGTTTCTACTTGCCTTGTAATCAAAAGAGCATGTAGGAATCACCACCGCACCATGAACCGCCACTGCTCGAGCACAAAGGATTAGACTTGATTTGCATTTTGTGTCTTGATATTTCAAATAGCTTTACAACATTTTTTATTTTTTATTTTTTTTTTAAGAAATGCTGTTATAATTCCCTACATTTTGCATGTTATAAACGAAAAAGGATTACCTTGGGGAAATGGGATTCTGTCTGGTTGTGCATCTACTGATCTCACATTAATGAACATGGAGAGGCGTGCTTAAAAGTATTTAAAAATATTAAAGGGAGATTTGCAAGTGTATTTAGTCTCCCAAAGAAGCATATAAGCATGCAGTGACATTTAGAAAAGTGCCTCAGTAGGTTAGACATGGAGTCTTGTAAAAACAGCCATGTCATTTAGTCCATTTAGTTAATGTCCTTAGCTGTCTGCCTGCTTTTCTAGATATCTACGGATATTTTATACCTAGTCTTTAGAATTAAGAGGAGCAAGGTAAACGGCTTTGCACAGGCAGAGCTCACCAGAGTCATTGGCCACATGGGTACAGAAGTCTTTAAGATGCTTCTGGTAACTGCCTAGTGTTTTGTATCTCACTCTGAGGCCAAATTTTTTTTCTCTCTTGGTTAATGCTGAACCATACAGATCCCTTTAATCCAGGTCATGTTCATGTAGATTAGCAAACAGAATTGCTCTAAAGATTTTGCAATTTGATATTCATCTCAAGTCAATTTATATTGATGGATTATTCATTTTATTTCTGAATCATGAAATGAACTCTGAATATTAAATTTATTATAATCACTGCTGCAGCTGCTGCTTATAAATATGTCTTAAAATACACAGTAGAGTCACTATGATTCAATAAATCTTTATTTCTATTCAGCATTTCCATCATTCTCCTGCAGAAATCCAAAAGACTGAATTTCTGGGGACCTAGGGGCAGATAATTACCTGTGCAGTGCAATAACCACACTGATGCTTGATATTTATGCACTCTTTTTCAAGGGATTTTAACTGAAGGGTGTTGTACCATCCTTGATTTCATTCTCTATAGAAGTGCCTGTGCTCCTCTGAACTTTGCTCTTTGACATGGTGCTAAAATGCACACGAAGTGTGTATTTCAGAAATACAAGAGACCCTCATACCATGAAGTTAAAGGTTCAGATCTAGACAGGAGTGGTTCAGCCCTTAGTCATCAAAATACTTATTTCACTGCATACATTTACTCAGAAGACTCAAAAGCCTTTTACACAAAACCCTATGAACTGACTGGTGGTAAAAGTTAAAATTTTCATGATAGTTTGCAAAAGTTAGAGTTTGTCCTGCAAAATTCACCTAGAAAATGGTGTAGCCAAATTTTAATACTGATACCTGCTGCTGAAAGGAGTGGGTTTTGCAGAAATCATGTTAATTTCAATGGAGACAAATTGACCTCATGCCAAGTAGAGAAATATTTTTAATTAGATGATCAGTGGGAGTGAAATCCTCAGTTTAGTCACTAAAATACGTATGACTGGCACAAATTAGGAAGTAGCATTGCTGGTTACTCAGGAAGATGCGATTACCAGGAGCTGCGTAGCAGTAGCATCAATCGAAGGCTGAAAGTTCAGCCTTCAGTTAACTCTGCTCTAGCTATTTTCCTTAAATATTTTCTTCTTTATGTAACTATAAGCTGTCAGTCAACACAACAGAAAATGTAAAATGGCTCTTACATTTTGTACAATTATGCATGCAGCAAGCTACCAGCAAGCAGTTGTACTGTGTATACTGTCTACGTACTTGGCTTGATTTCTAAATCACCAGTGGGATTTACTGAGCAGATCAATTCTGAAGTGACTGTAGGCTGCAACATGCATGTAGGGATGGTTAATTACACTGTATTGGGCTTGCACAGTTTGTAAATTAAACACGATTGTAAAAGGAGGTAGTAGTGACTGTATGATTTTGGCTCTCCATGGTGCCTTTCATCTGTCTATGTTTTGTGCTTTCAAAAGTTGCAATAAATAAACCTCATTCTGCATCTAGAAAGTCAATTGTTTTGTATTCCTCAGTAAATAAGGAAATGAACTGGGAAGGTATTCACTAGCAGTGTTACGAACACACAGCTCCTATCAGGAGGTGGTCACACACTGCTCAGGGCGCTCTGGGTATCTCCTGCCACCGCTTTCCCCCAAGCACAGAACCCTCGCTGCCCAAAGACACCCTCATGAGCCCACCTCTGCTGTTAAATTGTCAAAGTGGTCCCTGGCACAGTTCTGGCGTGGGCTGGCAGCCCTCTCCCTTGCAATTCCCAGGCATATTTAGAGAGGTAGGACAGGCTGGGGGCCATTCCCAGGAGGTGTCTTGGAAGGGTATGTGGGTCAGATGGTGTGGATGTGGTCTCATCTGTGTGAGCTGATCCTGAGGACACGGGGTAGTCCCGGGTGCATTTAATGCTCTGAGCTGAGCTCAAGAAATCGCTGCATGAATTTGAAATGCTTGACCTCAGTGTGGCAAAGCTACTTTTTAGTCAATCCATTCCTCTTGCTGCTGCAAATCTGGTGGTAGCTTCAGCAGTGTGCTGCCAGGGAGGCTGGGCTGCATCCCTCTAAATTTTGCATGTCTCCCTTTGAGCTAGTCACTCGTGGCTTCCTCTATAACCATGGGAGACAAAAAGGCACCTCTTGGGTGATTCATCCCCCCCTTAAGATGTGTGTCTAAGGCAGGGCAGATGAATCACTCTTGAGAGCTGCCACTGTTTCCAGTGACTGTAAAGAGTCAGGGATGACCAGCTCTGATTTAAACTTCTACCAGTTCGTTTGCTACTTTCAGGCCAAAATCCCTCTCACAACCAACCCTGGGTCTCTCAAACACCTTCAGCCTTTTTCCAGAAATAATATATGAAGTGAGGATGTGGGCGATTCAGTTATAGTTCAAAGGTATTACTGCATTTATGTAAAAAGTAACCTGGGTAAAAGGCAGTCTGCTTCCCTCTTTCAAAGCTTCAGAGACCCATTATTTGTTATGTTAGGTTTTAGCAGAGAAATGTCCCAAGGTTTCATTCCAGGTGGGGAGTTCCCCTTGCACTGCATGGAGGTACAGAGGCAGATGTAATATTTAGGCCCCATACACTTTAACAAATAATATTAAATATGTGAGATGAGATGTCCATGCATGACCAAAGCTGGGGCTGAACAAAGGGTGGCAGGTTTAACGGTGAAAAATGCAAAATCATCCTGGGAACACGTGGGGAGGTTGAGGATTATTTTCTCCCATTGTTTTTTGGCTTTCTACATACTGCACCCTTGGCAGCGGGGTTTTGGTGAAAGGAAATCACACAAGAGCTTTGACTGTTATGTGATTTATATCAAGTTTAGATGGCTAGAGTCCAAAACTGTGTGAATGTGTGTGCATGTGTGGAGGGGGAAATCCAAGGGCTGAGGTTAAATGTGCGAATTCTAGAGATGTCTGCTCTCGAGATCTTTGTGGACGCGTATTTTAGAGAGGATTATCCAAGGACAGTTTGGGACCAGGGACCCACAGCCCTGCCACATGCTCAGAGTGACCCCAAGCCACCGCACTTCTTTGTGCCTCGGTGTTCCAGCTGGCACCGTGCTGCAGGGGGTGGTTTAAGCACGTTCCCTGCTTGTAAGTGGTCACTGTAAATGTAACATATCCAGCTGAGCTGCAAATCCAGACACAGAGGCCCCATTTCTTGAGATGTTTTCCTAATTACTGCACTTAGCTGTCAGGAGCAGCGTGTGTGGTAGGTTGCTGGTTCTTTCTGAGGCAGCCTGCAGTGTTTGGTCTGTGGAGCTTGTAGAGTGATTTTGTATGTAATCAATGATTGTTTTGCTCTTTTGGGGAGATAGGTTCATTTGCCTTCGCTCCTTTCTAATGAAGGTCGAAAAGATATAACTAGAGCTGAGAAGGAAGAGGATAAAAGAGGAAAATCAGAAGAAGAGGCTCTTGTAACCAAAAGAGGGGAGCCGGTCAGGATCAAGATCTTTGAAGGAGGGTAAGTGTCTCGTTTTATTTCTCTTTTCATATCACAGCCAAGTGTATAGGAGTTACTGGTGTTGATGATGGCAAGTCAGTGAAGGTGCCATGTGGAGGTGAGCAGAAGGCCAGATGTAGTTGGATTCCAGGTTACTTTCTGCAGCCACCTCAGCAACCTGGCCCTCCACATTACTAGGTACTTCGGACTGCATTCAGAATCTTTTTTGAGTTGTCTTCAAGTTACAAACCCCATGATCTCTTCTCTGAGCAGGTGGTTGAGTGAAGACAGCTGAAGAACACAAATGCATCCTGTAGCTCTCTCTGATGTGACAGGGGTATACTCCCCATCTTCTACATCTTTCCAGAGCCTTCCCCTGAAAATGGAGTTCCTAATGGTTCCTACCATTGTGATGAGAAACTGGGAAGATCTTTTGTGATGCTTGGTGTTTTAGGTGGGGGAGAAAAGAAGTATTGTTATTGATGTGATTTTAATCCCACCCAGCTAAAGCAGCTCAAACCAGAATGGATGCAAGGTCAAAATCTGATGTATATCTTAATTCATAGGTCCAGGTAATTCAGAGTGCTCTTCAGTAATTCAGCACTGGTCTAATATTACTGTTTATCTTTTCAAAAATGAAAAATCAGTTAATGAGTAGCGTGTCTGTGGGATGCAATTATGTTTCATACTTTAAGATCATCCTTCCTGTGTGCTGCAGAAGGGGCGAAAAAGGCTTGAGAAATCCTTAGCAGGATTCATCAGTTCTGCCCTTGCCATTGGGTGGTCTTGGTTTTTGTGCATTAGAAAGAGGCTTTAATTAGACAGTGGTTGTGGTTTTCTCTCTGCTGTTACCTGTTGAAGTTTGCTTTTATTTTAAAGTGTTTCATTAGCAGATGATCAAACTAGCTAACCAAGAGAGTAAAGTAGTGCTTTGTGAAAGGAAACCTGCTTGTTTGCTCAGGACAGCTCACCTCTCACCCAGACACAGGCACTATGCCTGCAGCTCGGGTTTAGATACCTCGGTATGAGTGGTGAGCACAAGGAGCTAAAGGAGGAAAGGAGGAGCCTTTCCCTGTCACATTCACATCAATCTGGACTGGTTGTCACCTAAAGTGATTTAGGGAGGGAGCTGGGGGATGGCAAGAAAGCAACAGACTGGGAAATCAGATGGGCTCAGTACATTGCCATCACCCTCCCATTGCAGATAGGGCCCCCGGGACCAACTGAGCACTGGGTTTTATTGACTTAAAAGCCCACAAGAAGCCTACGTTTCCCTCGGCTGGGTTCTCATGGATGTTTCAGAGGGACTCTTGGACTCCTTCCTAGATGTGATTAAAAAGGCTGAGTTAACATGAATGAAAATCACCTTGCCCCTTGCAGAGCTGCTCCTCAGAGGTTTTTTGAGGAGAGATGCGGAGGTGCTTCGGAAGAGCCACATCTCCGCAGCCCTATGCTCCCGTGGGAAGGCTGTCTGCTGTCCCCAGCTGAGCAAAACGGATGGGGAGTCACATTTTCTAAAAGACAGACACAAAATAAAGCAACTTCTCCAATATGTTCTATATAAGCCAGCACCAGGGAATGTATTAGTCATCCTGAACGTATGCTATGTTTTATTTTAAAGTTCCTGTAGCATTGGCTTAAGGCAGCCGTCCTTCTGGATGCAAGATAGAATATAGTAGCTGTTTAATGCCAAGCACAGGCATGAGCATAACACACCAGTTCATAGAAATACATTTAATATCAAAATTAGATGGCATACACAGTGTTGAGAGGTCAGGAAGGATAAGATGTTCTCCCAGGGTGCTTGGTACAGACCTGGTGGTTCATGCCTAAGTCCCAAAGTTTTCCTACAGTAAACTACAGTAAAGGAACAAGCTTGCAGATGAAACTGTGTGGTGCCTAGGGATTTGCACACAATACTAAATGGATCACATCTATTTCCTGCCATCTCTTCTGTTTTACAGAAAGTACATCCATTCTCAAGATGTTATTTCACCTACTTCCTCCCCACACCTCCAAGATTCCCTCTTTGTCTCATTCCTCTCTTTATTTATCAGTTTCACATGGTCTGCTCCAGGCTAGACCCATCCTTCCAGTGCGATGTAGTTGGTTTCAAATCATTTGGAGCCAACCCATGCTCTGTTGCCTCAAGCAAGGAGGGAGATTATAAAGAAATTTGAGTGTTCATACACAAGTTGAACTTGCTACAGCTCTTTTAGCTCCCTCTTCCTCTCAGCTTTTACTTCTTTAGAGCTCATCCCTTTCTCAATGCTATTTTCAACATTTGCATTTTCCCTCTGCATGTCCTTCTTCCAATCCTATTGCTGCCTTTCCCCCATTGCTAACAATGCTTATAGCACTGCCAGGACCAGCCCTGCTACTTCCCCTGCTGCTGTCCAGCCTGCTGGCTAGAATTGTATTCCTTGGCTTTCAGAGAAGACCAGGAAAGCCAAATTTCATGCTTCCATCACAGCTACTGCCCATTTGTAAGGACGATCTTGCCAGAGGCTCTAGGAGCTATGCCCTTTGTGTTGTGGCTCAGGTTTCTTGGGGACTGTGGGAGGAACGTGTGTGGTTCTGCCTTGGCTTTAGCACAATTAGATGTAGATGGGATCTGCAGAATTTCATTTGGGCTCCAGTTTAAAGAACAAATTCCTCTTTGAGCAAGTCTTAAGACCATTCCATACATAATTTCAGTGGTGACTTTCTGCCTACAATCATTAAATTTCATAGTACTGAGTATACCTCCACAGGAGCCAGCACACAGCCCCCAGCACAAGCACTGCCCTGCACTTGACTGCAAAGGAGGTGGGAGTCATTCAGCATCCCTCACGCAGACTGGATGCTGCCCTGCCTCGTTAGGATGTGTCCGGGAGAATCGTGCCATTAGGCAGCCAGCTCGGAGTTTATACTCCTGAAGGAGCAAATAAAAATACCCATTGGCCTTATCCTGAGGGATATTGTTGTGGTTTTGAACAGTGGAAATGATCTTTGAAGGTCAAGCTGGCCAGCACAGCTTGAGGGGAAGCGCCTTGATTCCTCGGTGGCTCTGTGTCACCTTCATCAACCCGCTCTGGTGGTTTGGAGGCACCAGGCCCATTCTGAAATCTTACATCATGAAACTGTAGATTGGTATCGACCTGATTTGGGAGTGAGGCCTGTGATGGTATCACGGTCTTGTCAGGGAAATGTTGCCTGTTCACTGTGCATTAGTGTTTCCATGAGGAAATCTGATAGGAGTGGGGATAGTTACAGTCAATGTGTGTTCTTCTGTTTCACAGCCAAACACTCCGTGCTCTTATGATGCCCATCGGTGGGCTTATGGCACTAGCTGATTGCAACTAGTAGGAAAAGCAATACCAGGAAGCAGGGAGGTTAAGAACAACTAACCTTAACTGGCATCCCCAGAGCAGTGATGTGCAAAATGAATACTTCATCAAAGGGATCAAAGGGAAGGCAGAGGTGCTTTTTTTTTTTTCCCCTGCAGTTGGCAAAAATGTTATGGCTACAACCTTCTGGTTGCATACCTGAGTACCCATTAATTCACACCTTAAAAAACAGCTCCCCATCACACATGAGTGAGAAGAACCCTTAGTGATGTAATATGAGGTGTCTTTTAACATAGGCAGAGATGCACATAGTGCTGTCCTGCCCCAGGCTGCTGTAGGCATCAATGTGGTCTGATCCAGACACGAAACCGTGTCCTTCACTCCTTGTCCTCAACAATTAGTATCAGAGAGTTGTAGGTTCGTCTGCTATGGGATCACTGCTCCCTTGAGTCCGGGTGAATTCCTGTCCCTCAGCCCCTTCTGCCTAGGGTAGTGGGGGATTGCATGAGGTTTGACCACTGCCTTCCCTAGAGAGGCCTTGGGTTGGAAAGGGAGAGGCTGTAGTTCTCTGTCTCCATGCTGTGGGGTTGCTTATGGGATTTTAGGGAGTTGGGAAAGAGGCAGAACCATACGTCAGCCTCACTTAGCCTGTCTGGTGAGAGACTTTCCCCTGGGTTGAAGTAAAACAGAGAAAACTTGGGACTGTTTTATCAGATGTGAACATGACTGCTAGCTAGTGGATGCACGAGGAAAAAGAAAAATCCCTTTTGGGGACCCCTTAGCAGTACGCAAACATCCCTCCCCCAGCCGTCCTCCCGGTTCGTGCCGCCGTGGACTCACTGCGATCTGTGGCCGGCTTCTCCGGGTGATCTCATTCCATTTCTATGACCGGCCACAGAAACTGCAGCTCCCACCACCCGCTGACACACACCTAATGGAAAATCCCTGGCACAACAATGCGAGAGTTTTATTACCCTCGAGAAAGCCTCTCTGTTAAACAAGCAAAGTTTCTCAGCGTGTAACTCCAAACCCCTGCACCGAACCCAGTTCGTTCAGGGGATTTCCTTTGCTGCTTAGATGAGTTCTAAGAATTCGCTGTGTTTATTTTGCAAGAGCCGTTCATCCCAAAGACACTAATTTGAGCACAGACATTAGCAGCGAAGGAGGAATCTGTCCGTAGCACATCCAGCTGTCCTGTACATCAGCATGAGCAATGCCTGGGTGCTCCTTCATTCACCTGCAAGCCTGCTCGTGTCTTAGAGGTGAACTCACCTTGTGGCCCCAGGGTGGTGCCTCAAATGGGTGTAATACTACATTTTACTCTGTATTCTGTTCTAAGGTGAAAGCAAGGAATTTCTGGCATTTTCATTTTAAATAGAAAGTGAAAGGGGTTTTCCTAAGACTGACCGCTTTGGGGAGGAATTGGTATTAAAACTTTCCCATTAGGGCCAGAGGTGCCAGACTGACCACTCACTGTTAATGTGAACATCTTGGGGGGTTTGGTTGCTGGATTTTCCCTGCCTTCAAAAGTGCTGAGCAGGCATTGCCAAGCTCCATTTATGCAGCCCTGAGGCTGCACAGCCCTTCTGAAAACATGGTCCCATCTGTGTCAAGCTGCTCTCTGAAATGTGATTGTAAAGCCTCAAACATCAGCTTGTGCACAGGTATTTGTTCTACTTCTGTAAAGGACCTTTACAAAAAACAAGTTTCTGATATGTGACTTGTCTTGTTTTTCAGATATTTTACAGTTAATGGAAAGGAGAGCTTTTGTGCCACAGGGTTTGAGACTAGCAGGTACAGCCCTATTGCCTAGACAGATCTGAAAACGCTTAACCAGCTTGGGTTGGACATGCTGGGAAAAGGGAAGAGCATTCCCTGATTTTGCTAATTGCTTATACGAAAATAAAAGAAATCACGAGAAATGCTGGCAGCTCCCCAGGGATCCTCACCAAGGGAGCCTCCATTTCCCTTGAACAAGCATCCGTACCCATGGGGTCAGGTACAGCCCAAAGGGTCAGGATGCTTATGCTCTCCAGGGTCTGGCCTCATGGTACTGGGCGCTGTGCCTGGCAGTGTGCCCCACATGGGGGAAGGACAAGCCTCATTTCTCCTGCCCGATAAAGGAACATAAGGTCTCTTTTGAGCACCATACGTTTACACTCTTTTTTTTTTTTTTTTTCATAGCACAAGCAAAGCACATTTTCTGCTTAAAAAGCTAACAATCCGAGGAAGACAAGACACAGGGTGGCAATTTAAGGAAGGACGGGTTTGTGAATTTTACCGATGCTGACAAGATGAAAGGAGAGATTGTTTGAAGAGACAGGTTTGCAGGCAGTGAGAAAGGCTGCTTGAAAGATACATTCAGGAATAGCAGCAGAGAAAAATAGCAACCAGAGAAAAATATTTTCAAAAAGAAATGAATATATACTTTCTGCTTTGAAAATTGTTGCATTCTTACTTTAAAGTATCTTTAAAGCTGTATGGAGAAAAGGCTCCATTCAACTTGAAACAAATGATTTCCCCATCCCACCCCATAATAAGTCTTCAAGAAAATTTGGATTTTTTTTTTCTTTTTTATCTCTGGGCTTACTTAAACAACACTGTTGCCTGATAACTCGGCTTGTTGCCAAGAAACTGAAAAATCGGTTGTTTTCAGAGGTTTGCTCAGGAAATCCTTTCTTGGATTAGGAGCAGCAAGGTAGACGGCAGGAAACAGCGTGGAAGAAGAGAAAAGTTTGGGAGAGCAGCTAGAGGCGGTGCGGGAGCAGCAAAGCGAAAGTGTCACTTGCTGGACTCCAGCCTTGGAGACCTCAGTCTGTCTGCTCGCCGCCGCCTAGATGTGTTAGATAAGAAGCGGTGCGGCTGGGAGTGCGAGCACATTTCCTTTGGGAGGGAAAGTGTGGGACGGCTCTGTAACATTGCCAGCTCCCGAACCTGCCACTCAGCAGATGGTGCTGCGTGCCAGGAGCTCTTGTATAAGTAACCTTGTATATTACAGAAGTAACCTCGGGTTATTAACTTGAAAACAGGTTATTAATTTCTGTCGGGAGCAGCTTCTGGTTGTATAACCAATACTGAAGCATCATGCAAGATCCCAAATGTGTTTTTGGGACAGAGCCCAGAGCTCGAAGTACCTTCTATTTCCCTTGCTTTTATGACAGTGTTTGTACCCTGTGAGTTGATAGCCACCATAAATGCTCCTCGAGGGTCTGTGCAACATGGATCAGCATCATTCACATTCAATCTGTTCTTTACTACCTCCTGTGCTTTCCCCTTGTGGATGTGGGTGCAAAAATCATTAAATCCTCTCTATGTTTTGGTCAACTAAACATAGCCCCACTCTCAGTTACCATCCTAGCCCTGAAGCAGCTGGATGAAGACACACTTGTGAGCACGTGGACCCCTGTGCGGCTCACACTGAGGGTGCGATGCTGGCCGGCTGTCCCATCTCCACCTCCACCTTGGCTCCAAAACGCAGGATGTCCCCGAGTGCCTACAGCTTGGAGCACTGAGGACGGCTTTCCTCTAATACCAGCTGTGTTTGTGCTGAGCAGTTCCTGAACATGCTGTTCCCTGAGCATATCCTGGAGACGGTGAATGTGGTGGTTGGAGCAGATAAGTGTGACTTGGGGGTGGTGGGTTGTAAACCCGTCCTCTGCTTGTGACTCACCGGGGCTCTTGGATAAGATGCTCCCCTCTCTGCGCTTCCATTTCCTTGTTTGTGAGTGGGGACACACCAACTCACCTAGTGCTGAGCTTGATTATATTCTGCCTTTAAAATATCTTAATATTCCTCAATAGGAATTGTTAATGCTTTACCCCATTTCCTGCCCTGAATATCTTGTCACTTCATTTGACAAATTGGATTCATTCTGCAGCTTATGTCTGTTTTCCTAGGAAATTAGACAAACACAGAAGGATTCAGTCTGGGTTGTTGTCTGGTTTTCTTTATTATTTTTCCTAAATTATTTTCTGTACAGCCAGCCCGCTTTCTTGACACGTCTTTCTGGCAGGCGCTTATAATACTGCTTGCTGCTAATTTCCCACAGCCAATTATTAAAAAATACTACCTTCAGTTTCTTGTGTGACCTTGTGTGGGAGGCTCACCTTTCTGCAGGTTTCTCTCCGGAGTAAAGATCCCTGAGAGCATCCATCCAGCCTGCCCAGGGGCTTCCCCAGTGCAATGCAGTTACAGCAGGGCAGAGGCTGAGTGTGGCCCTTCCCTGAGCATTCCCAACAAGTTTTTCCCAGCTTCTTGTTCTGGTCACCATGACACTTAACCTTCTTCATGTTACACAGGGACAAGACTTCCTACTTGCTTTCATCTCAAATGAGAAAAAACAGACTTAAATGATACCAAGCAAGAAAATGTCTTTGGTGCCTTGCACAGGTGCCTGGTGGGGACCAACCTGCCTTGCTGGCATTGTGCTGTGTCTTATCCGGGGAATGAAGAATGTTCCAGCTGCCAGGCTTGTCAGTCTCCTGTTGCAGCACTAAATGACTTAAAAGTCTACTAATAATTACATATATTCTGGCTATTACTTGGCTTATAACCCCTTGTAGATCCAAGGTTCGGTCCAGTTAAGGAAAGAGGAGCAGTCCCCGCTCTGCAGGCTCAGAGACCAGCATGTGAGTGGGTTCCTGAGGTGGGACACAGCACCGTTTTCCTTCCTTCTTCATTGGAAAGACAAGTTCAGCTCACTGTAAGCAAAAGGCAGGCAGGGAGCTTTGTGTCACTTGGGGCATCTCTTCCTTGCTGTGCCAGAGGCTGGTGACCTTGGAGATCAGCGCACCTTTCCCTGTCTCTGTCCTCTTTTTGCAAAAAAGGAGACAAGGGAGGATGGTGGCAGGGAGTGTGTTCGTTTTAGACCTGATGTTGGAGTCTGTGTAGCATGCTCTAGGTGACCCTGCTTGAGCAGGAGGGTTGGACTAGATGACCACTGGAGGTCCCCTCCAACCTCAGCCATTCTGTCTGGCTAGGCCATTACATGTGTTGAAATGTTGCCTCTATCCTATGTCATCTAAGTTTTGGGAGTGGGATTCACTCATGAAACACTGCACACGCTGTCCTGGAGTCGTTCTGTGTAGTGAGGGCATAAAATGTATGGGGCTTGAGAGAGGCAGAAGATAAACACAGGGAATATGATCCTGTGGACCCACATGGGGAGGTCTGAGGTTGTAACCTGTGCACTGGCTGCATTTGGTATTGCAGAGTTACCAAGAAAAATGGAAAAACAGAATTCAGGGCAGAAAGTGCCAGCAGGTGCTGGCAGGTAAGGGCAGCCAGTGGAAAGGAAGGGTGTGAGGTGATCAGTAAATTTTGTCAGCTAAACAGGGGCGGAGAAAGGAAGAAAATGGTTAAAAGGAAAGAGATTGCAGTTATCTGAGCAGGAGAGGGTCGCGCTGGAAGAGCTGAGCACTCACAACAAAGAGGGAGCGGTGTAAGGTGAAGAGAAAAAGGGAACAAGCTGGTGCCAGCAAAGAAGTGAAGAGAAAAAAAGGATGAGGGTCAGTGATGATCTCAGGATCTGGAAAATAATGTAGAAATGGACGCATACAAGTACCAAGTTAACATTCCTTACATGTGCTTTTCCAAGGTTGTACACACTCTCAGTTTTGTAAGAGTAAGCATTTTTTTTGCACTTTCATAAAAGGCAACTGGATGCTTTCCTTACTCAGAGTCTTGAAAATGATAGCATAAAAGAATCCGTGTGAAGTCCCGAAGTGATCACCTGGGCTGTCTTGTATCTCGGATTCAGAGACATGACACAACGTCTTATTCTGAGCTGCTGTTTGATATGGGCCAAATGTCTGGAATAATGAGGTCTCCATGTGAGCAGACTGCTTATGGGTTTGTGACAAACATCAACATTATAGGGTTCGCACTGTATTGATTCAGTGACACAATCTCTACAATTAATTTGGTGGAAAATCTGAGAAGGCAAACGTTTTTACCAGGTTTATTTAGGATTAGCCAGTTCTTAACATCTGCACATCTAGGCAGCCTGGCCTATACAGAAATGTAATTTATAGAAGCCCTTTAATAGATTCCAAGTACTGTGCAATCAATTAGAAACCCGATGTTCAAATAGACAGACCTGGACCTGACTGCCTGTTACTCAATCCATATTCCACAAGGTAAATAGCAGGAAGATGACTCTGAGAACATAATTCTGAACTGGCTTTTTGGGACTTCCTTTTCTGGCCCTTTCTAAGGATGAAAACATTACTTTTGAGAAGACAGATCTCTTCTCAAGGCAGAATTTAATCTGATTCCTGTTTGTCTTTTTTTTTTTTTTTTCAATGTAGTAGTTGATTTTCAATTCTCTTTAGTATCAAAGACAACCAGAGAATCCTGGTGATGACAGATGGGATGTGAAATTCTTGGGAACATTCTGCATGATGGAAATGGTAGAGGTCTGAGAGTAGCATGTGTCTAAATCGTATTTTCAAATAAATTACATGTACACAAGAGCATGAATTCCATGAAATCCACCCACTGGCTAGTTATTCCACCTAGAGATGGGCCATGTGCCTCACAGTGGGGATTAAGGACCACCACCTTCCAATTTAAATTCCAAATTTTGGTTTTGGAAAAGTAATACTTTTTTGTTTAATTTGGAAGTGAGCACACCAGTTGTACTGATAGTAAGAACTGAGTAAAGCCTGTTACATCGTTAAGTAGCGAGGTTGTGAAAACCAGACTCTACATTTAAGAAATGTTTTTCAATTCTTCCTGGTTTGGTGCTGGAAGGAGAGCAGCTTAGCCTGTGTGCTTTGTCCTGATATAGCCCATGATGTAACTGAATTTTTGATGGTTATGAATATCATCGTTCATCTGCACAACTGAGGGAGGTGCGATGCCTTGGAAGGAAGGTGAGATCATCCCTCCCCAAGGGACACTGCTGGGCTTGCTCGAGGTGGGAGAGGTTTGAGAGGCTGTGGGACGTGGCAGGAGCAGATGGAAAGAAGACCAGAGGGAATGGGCAGAGCCTGCTGCTGCTCAGAGAGCCAGCGAGCTGCTGGAGGCAAGGATCCAGCTGCAGGGATGTGGTGGGCTGGGCTACATATAAAACCTCTTCTTCTCTCTCTCTCTCTTTTTAATACTACATTTTCTCTCTCTCTCTCTCTCTTTTTTTTTTTTTTTCTATTTAAATGTTAATTTTGTTGTTGCATTATGATATAGCCTCCACTTGCTTTTCAGTTGTAGCCTTTTTTTTTGAGGAGCTCACTGGGGACATGGTGCAGGCAGATGCATCTCAAACCTGCAGCTAATCTGAGTCCAATGATCTCTGGATCATGAAGTGCTATAAGGCAGCTGTCAGCCTAGCTCAGGTTCTTCAGGATGGAGGAGTAAGAAAAAGCTGTGATTACTCATTGTGAGTGCTTAAAGTCATTTTCCTGTCCTGAAGGACCTGCTGATGCTCACACATTTACACAAAATCAATTGAGCGAAAAAGGAGGGTAGGATGGGGTGTCACCCTTTAAAACATGTGAGAGCATATGTATTGTAAAACACGAGTCCAGACTGACTATAGCTGCATGCTTCTTTTTGCATAGAATCTAAGGCAAAAAGCAATGTGACCTAATAAAATATCTTTGCTGCTCTGTTTTGCTGTTTATGCTAGTTTAGAGATAAGACTAGATAAGACTGAAGAACAGAAAGGTTTGTATAAATTGGAAGCAGGATTATTCCACTGGGTCATAACAAGCAAGGTCTTGGCTAATTCTTCTGATCATGTTCACCTGGGATCTTTGCATGGTGGTTTGACTTCCTGCAAGTCCACGTGTTTCTGAAAGCTTGGGTCCTCTTGTCGCTAAACTTCACTCAGGACTTGGTATGTCAAACACGGGGTGGGATAATCAGATGCATGTAGCCAAGTTTTCATAAACCTTTGTGTTTATTGGGTGCCTTGGCTTCTTGTAGACCCCAGACATGATTGAATGGGTTTGTGTAACTCTTGGTTGGGCTAGCAGCACAGTAGCAGCACTTTCAAAGAACAAATATTTCTTGCAGATGTTTTAGATCAGCAGTTAAGCCAGTGGTTTTCAATGTTTGCGAACATCTTGCCATTCTTATTTAAACAAACTATTTAATTGCAGAATTATGTGCTTTTCAAGGTTGGAGAGCCTGAGTGCTTATGCTGCTCTTCTGAGATTCAACTGTATGTATTTCCCTTACAAGACCAAAGAGCACTTCCAAGCATTGGGTTATCTGCAAAGCAATGATCTGAAGAGCATCCTGTGCCTGCAAGCTGGTTTTGATAAAACAAGAACCTGTCCCAAATGTGACCTGAGCAAAGACCTTTAGTACTAAAAATAAAGCCCTCTGCTTGGTAGGAGAGCTGCTGTGGGACCGGAGACCCCAAGGCTGTAGGAGTGTGGAGCTGGTCAGTGGGGAGGGATGCTGTATGGCTCGAGGTCCCTGTGTCAGCTGTCATGGGTCATAATGCTGCTAGAAAAGTGTGGCACATAAAATAAAGGTTTGGGGAGCTTAGGGTAAAAATTGATCAGCTTTTCACAGCTCAAAGAGGGCAAGGGATGTTTGTTAGGCATAATCAGGTGCTGTAGAATGGGGAAAATTATTATTATTTAATTTATAACCTTGGTATATCCTTGGTTTGTGGACATTTTCCTTTTTTTCTGCCCAAAGGCTGTAATGCCGTGAACTGCAGTCAGCTCTCCTGTGTAAGTAGGAATATAGAATCACAGTGCAAATAAAGGATAATTAGTCTATTTGCCCATGCTGTCAATGGCCTTGAGATTAGAGCTGAAGCGTGCTGTTTTTAATGTAAAGTATCATTAATAACAATAATTTATTATGAATTCAGCTCTTCACATGTTGAATCTTGAGTTAAATTTGTTGAACTGAAAGCTGAGCTCATCACTTAGGAAAGGATTTAATCTTATGAGGCACTGAGTAATGTGCAGGGCTCGCTGTGGTCACTAACTGCAGGTACTTGTACCTTTGCAGGTAGGACCTTTATGTAGCTGTATAGGCTTAATAAGCTCATTCACAGCATCCAGGAATGAAAACTGTGGCCCTATTGCATGGGCACAATGTTGAAAGTAAGAAAGCGCTAATGTATTGCAAAGGGAACTTGCAGGTGGCAGCAGCCTATGGAAATGGAAGAGCTCTGGCAGGTGCCGGTCCCGTACTGTGCTCTAGCCATAGGGCCCATGAACCTTTATAATTCGCAGCTTGACTTCTCCAGCAGAGAAAGTCACAGCGATTTCTGCCACTACACCGCCAGTCCCGGGTGTATCGCTGCTGTGCAGCGTTAAAAATCTCCAGGGCACCTCAGCATAAAGTGCTCTCGAGTATCTCTGCTGAATTGTGGGGAGTTTTAATTTCTTGCACTGAGGAGCAGTGATTTAAAATAGCTTCTAACTCGCCCCCCCTCCTTTGGAAGGGGATTTCATGGTCCTCCTTTTCCTGCACAGCCCAGAAAGGCTGGAGAGCAGAGGACGTGTCAGCAGTAATGGCAGCTGGTTATTTTTGCACAGTCTCCGCAGCCTTCCTGCCGTCTCTTAAGAAGCGTGAGTCGTGTCACCAGAACCGCCGAAGCCTCCAGCAGCCAAGGTCACATCTGGAGCAGCGGGTTCGTGAACCGTGCCTGGAATCAGATTGCTGCAAGCTCCTCCACAGATGGCCCTGTCAAGGGAAGTCCCAGCTGGATGGTGATCCCACGGGTGCTGGTGGTTGTTGGCAGCTTCCTGCTGCTCAGTGTTTATCCAAGAAAGGGGAAGACGAGTGGTTTCGAGGAGGAGTCGCCTCAGATTCTTGTGGGGTTTGGTGTCAGCTCGTCTTCAAACAGCAGCACGTCTTCCAGCAGTCTCAGCTGGAAGCAAGCCCATGTGTCCCATACGAAGGCGTGTGGATGAGAGACCCCCAGAAGCCTGTGTGTGTCCCCCGTCTGGCTTGGGAAAAGTGCCACAGTCGTAGAATAAACACGGACGGTTGTTTCTGTAACTTTCTGGAGAGAAATGGGAAAGTATTTTGGTCTCAGCAGAACTGAGCATGATACACTGGCACTTCTGACAGACTCCCTCACAGACATGCAAAATATGTAGAGAAAGAGTTCTAGGCAAGGATTTATGTGATGTTTCAATATATATATATAAAAAGGGAAGTAGCCTGAAGTGTTAGTGCAGAAAGGGGTTTCCTGAAATATGTGAAAAAAGGCCTTTATTCCCTTGGATATAGCACTTTCTGAGTAGGCTGGACCTTGTCTGCAATGAGCCATTGCTGCTGGTCTCATCTCAATACACATCCAGGTGGGAACTCAGTGGAGATCTCTGCCTGCTCCTTGGGCACTATCCTGGCTCCATACACCCCAACCTTTCTGCCTGCTGGGCCAGAGCTTCCCCAGCAGTGGCAGAGAGCTGCGAGCTGCCTGCCCTTGCTCTCCCATGACAGACCCCTCTGTGGGACTTCAGCACAGGGGATTGAAGCCTATTTCTGTTATTCTGTGAGGAACACCTGCAAAATCAGCAGCCATAAATAGGATGTCACCAGCAGTGTATTCCTGCCTATGGAGTTTTCATTGCACAACTACTTCAGCAGTGTGTAGATGACTGAGATGAGATGAGGGGAATCCTGCCCCAAGAATCAGTTCAAGTTCAAGCTGGAAAAAAACCCACACTGTGCTGCAAGTTCTCCATTTCTCCATCCTCCTTTGCATGATTGCAGTCAACACCAGCACCATCCTGCTGTTATTTGTGGGAGCTCTGTCTAGGCAGGGATTTTTCCTCGTGCATTCAGACTGCATTTGAATTTTACTGACTCTTCATGCACAATGACTCTGAAGTGCAACCTTTCCCATCTGAATACAGAAGTAAAATTTGTCAGATGCTCGTGCGACTCTTCTGCAATGTCCTGTTCTGCATGCTAGCAGTATCACTCTGCGTCTACCCCTGCCCTGTTTGGAAAAATTGAAAGAAAAACTAATTTCCTTGTGCTTTGTCTGCATAGAGCCCTCTTTGCATCTTTTTGTACTGCAAGCTCGCTGCCTATTATGTCAGACATGAGCTGGTGTCACTAGTGAGGCTCTCAGCAGCCCAGCACCACTCTGCCTGTTGTCTTTTTTTGTTTGGACAAATGTCCACTGCTGCCTCTGAATGGTGATAACCCTCGCTGCTCCCAATGTATTACTTCTTAAAACTTCCTTCCATGCTGGAGAAAGTGCTCTGAAAACATCACCAACCTTCTTTCTCCTCCATCAACTTATCTCCACTTTGAGAGGTCTACAGAAACGATGACAGCTCACGCTGTCCAGTACTGTCCTGTCATTTCCCATACTACCCACCAGTGTCCATCTGCTGTCTTTTCATATGTCCTTTATATATGTCAGGAACTCGTTAGGGTATAAACCAGCTTTCCACTGTGTTCAGTGCCTGCACGGTGGACTTGTGAGGACCACGTTAAGAAAATAGTAGGGTTTCTGTCTTTGAAAATGTTACTGGTTTCCATGTGTGCCAGGCACTGGATCTGCACCACTGGGGAGTGAAGTCACTGTGTGCAGAAGGGACGGCAGGGCTGAAGAAGGCTCATTAGGGAAGCTAACGAGCACTCTGCAGTGCAGGGACACGATCCTTAGGAGCTCAGCTGGGCTCACTGGCTTCTTCGTCTTATGAGCTACTGGAAACCTGCTACTGGTGACAGCTCTCAGTTGCTCCTGCTTCAGGCTAAATGTTGAACGGGAGTCTCAGAGTGGAAGCCCTTTGATGTCACCATCAGGCTCTCTCAGGGGGCTTTTTTTAAAATTTATTTTTTGTCCTTGTTAAATGCTCTCCTCCGCCCCCAAACCTTAAAATCTTCTGCTCTTTGCACACGCAGCCATTGGCACGTTTTCTCTCTGTGTTATCTCTGCGAGTCTTCCATGGGAAACTTTCCAAGGAGAGCCTGTTTCACAGTCCCTTCCAACCCACAGGGGAGGTGGCCGGGCCCGCAGCATTTTCCATCAGTGACCTGGGAACCGGTCTCCTCCTTCCTCCCACTCCACATTCCCTGAGGAGAAATCCGTGCTGCCGGTGTGTCTCCGTGCCGGAGATGGAGGGACCGCATCCTTGCCTTACTCATTTCCCAGCTGCTTTGCTGCTTGTGTCTCTGATCTCACCCATGAGCGTGGCAGAGCGGCTGGGAACAGAGAGACCAGCGTGGTCCCGCGGTCCTTGCAGGAATTCACGGGGGGCGCGTTACATCCTGGAGCCACAAGACCCGCATCGGCCGCTGGCGCTGAGTGACAGTCCCGTGAGAACGCCTCCGTCGCTGGGGTTTGCAAAAGCATCTGCGTGTTGTAGATCTGTTATCTGCAGTTATAAAGCTGCATCTGTAGGAATGGTTTCTAAAATTAGCAGGTTGTTAGTGAGACTGTCTGTGGCTGAAGAATATTTAGGGACTTCTAAAAGAAATTACCTAGGGTATGCATACATGCTCCTTAAGCTACAGAAGAGTGTGCTCTTGGCATAATTGTATTTTTTTATTATTATTATAATCATTATACACTGAAACTTTCTGTACAGCAGTCATATAATGCACCAGCTAAAAGCAGATGCCTTAGAGAAAAGTTTTCTTTTTTTTTTTTTTTTTTTTTTTTTTTACAGCTCAATTGCTGAAAAATGACTAGGAAAATAGCATTATGGGTTTTCCAGATTTTTTCCTCAGTAATTGTGGTAACTAATATGTTTTGGTTCCAAGTTAAGAGCTGAGGGTTTTGAACTGTAGGTCCTGCAAGCACAACTTTGGCTCTGCTCACCTCCTCACACATCATCATGGGTAATGAAGGCTCTACTCCTGGTTACCCTTGTGCTGCCCTGTTTTCTTCAATTGCTCTGCAAGGGTGATCGAAGCTGCCTAAATCATTGCGTTGATTATGTGCAAGAGAGAACAGGATCCAGCTCCCTCTCTCTAGGCTTTCTTGGTTTTTGCGGGGATAGCAGGAGAAGAAGGAAATCTCAACTTTTTAAAGTTGCTGAAGTCAGAAATTGTGACTCAGATCATGCCCTGGGGAGGAGCAGTGAGGTGGGAAGGGGCAGTTTCAGAATCCTTTGCAGTGAGAGGTCCTGGAAAGCTGTGGGCCATTGCAGAAGACCTCATGGCTGACGGAGAGTGGCCCTCAGGGATGCCAGATTTTGTACAGATGTGGGAAGAGTAATCACTGGAGATGCGAGCCACCAAGCTAGCAGGAATTCAATTCCTTGGTCAACAATTTACAAGTTACTGGACACAGTTTACTACCTCTGAAGGAAGCCTCCCCTTGACCTTGCTATCAGCACACGCCCAGGCCCTTGCACTGGCAGGTTAGGTTCCTGCCCATATTTTGGATGTGAAAACACCAAGAGAGCATCTTCCCGACAGGGTCCATCCTGGTGTTCCTAGATTCAGCAGAACCAATGGCTTACTGCCTGTAGCCAGTTTCTCAACACAGATCCTCACCGTGGACTGCAATTCCTTGTCATTATTAGAGACGAGGAGGCTTAAAATCTTCTGATCCTGCAAATGCAGATGAGTGTCCAAGAGTTGAGCTGCTTCACTTGAGCTCATCTGGAATCTCTTACAGCTCTAGCAGTGCTCTGAAATGTTGAAGGACAAAACTTTCTTTTGCAGTTCCTGGTGTTTCTGCTGTCCAGTTGGACTGATGGTATCTCAAGCCTCCCTGGGATTAGTCCTCATTTCCTTGCTTGGCCTTGACAGAAGACAGGAAGCACAGGAAATGAGAAATAATTAAATCATTTTTTAAGAAATTGGTTTGTCTTGGATCCAGCTTGAAGGATGGGTAAAGGCTTGGGACAAGTTTGAGTCTCATGTTTCCTTGAAGCATTTCTCTATCTCCTGGAACACTGTACAGAATTTCATTAATAATTACGACCCCTAGGTCTTACAGAGCGGAATGAAGGCTGACATGATGATCTACTTGTAGGTGATAATCTAAGACCAATCCATTAGATCCTCCGGGATGTTGAGATGTCATAATAACCTAAGTGGCTTTGGGTATTTTGTCAGTCATATTTATATCTGGAGGAGAGCAGAAACTCATCAGCCATCAATACTCACTGGTGATAAGGGCAAGAACAGACTGGAAAATGAAACTTATTGAGTACTTTTGTTACAGGGTTATTGTGGTTCTTAGATTGTCTTCACTCTGGCTTTTTGTACTGTTTTGTTGCCTTTGGGAAAGAAAGGACCAGGCAGCTGGACCTGCTTTTATTTACTATGCTCGAATATAGCCAGAGGCTTTTTGGCTTCTATGCTGTAGAAATAAATGTAGTCTATTATTATTATTTATTGTTATTACTTATTAAGAGCTTTCACTGGGGAGTTGGACCTCACTTAGGGAAATGTCAGACTTGGTGGAACCGCTATATTCCACTCCCCCTTCCAGCAGCCGGTGGTCGGCGGAGCCAAGGCGCGTAATTCAGAGCAGTCAGCTGGCAGGAAACCCTCAGGATCCTGCTAGTGAGGAGAGGTGTTCTGACATCCTGAGGTCAGCAGCAGGCTAGCCTGGGGAAACGCACACTGCATTGATCCACTTCAAACTGTAAGGAACCTTGAAGGACTCCTCTGATGACTCCTGTGACCCGTCCATAGCTCTTTCTCACTTGTGTCTTTCTGAAGGACTTGATACTGCAAAGGGGGACCATTTATCCTGGAAAAAACACCCTGATGTTTCCAACCATCTCCCTGGCTTCTGCTAGAGCTTCACATGGGATTGGCAGTGGGGTTGTCTGGGCTTTCTTGTGAAGGCATTTGGAAATCAAGCGTTCGTCTTGAAGAAGTTATTCCATAATGTGCAGCGTATCAGGTTCACTTCCAAGATTCTTTGAAATCAAGGCACTTCCTGTTATTTCAAAGCGTAACCAGGCTGCTGCTTGGATGGAGTTTGCATTATTGGTAATGGCAGGCAGTCTTAGGATTTGGTTTTTATTGTGCCAGCAGTTTATGGATGGGTATTCATGTCACTGGTGAAGAAGTGAATGAAATTCAGTACTCCCTGCAGGGCCCTTGCTGGAGCTGCTGGAAGCCTTCTACACTTGGAGGAGCAGTGTTTGGGTTTCTATTGCTAAGTAACAAAAGGACAAGGATCAAAACAGCTCCTGAGCAGCATCCTCCCCCCAAGGCTCCATACACCTACATGGAGAGCTGAGCTCCATAACCACACTATACAAACTAGAGAGGGAGACTGAGTTCCCCAGGGAGAATTTATCCAGTGTGAAATGATCGCAGGGTGGAGGCGGAGGAACCGGAGAGGAAGTTTTATTTTCTTTCACCGTTCCTGTTGTTTTTATAGACTCCTCCTGTGATGCTCCCAAAGTCTGTCACTGACTGAGCAGTGGGAATGAAGATGTAGGAAGTCACTGTAATGGTATCCTTGCTTCAAAAATCTTTCAGAAAACAAGCTTACTTGTAAGGAAGATGGACTGAAGTCCCATGAGACAAGAAGAGGAAAACAGATGTGACAGAGCAGACATCTGTCAATGAATGGGTTTATTCTGAGCCATTTTTCTTGCTCATTTGTATGGAGAAGTTGATCCTTATTTTTGTCTACGCATATCTTAATTATAACATGATCAGCATTACCAAAACTGGCTGATATTAGAAGGAAGCTGGAAGTAACCAGTGATTCCTCTATTACATCGCAACCTTCCTGAGAGAAAGGGGTAACTCTGCTGCTTGCAGGGTGCTTTTAAAGTTTGCCTGAATGAATCAGTTGCATCACACCATACCTTTTCTTTGTCTCATTAAATACATGACAAATTTTACTGGAATAAAAATGGCTGAAAATTTCCTTTCTCTCACTTGGAGTACTCAGGGAATTTTAGTAGGTGGCCTGGCCAAGCAATAAGTAAACACGAGAATCCTGTAGGACACGACATCCATTGCCGTCAGAACCAAGGACATTAGGAATGAACAGGGTTCTTGGCCAGTGAAAGTGTCTTTAAGTTGCTAGTACTATTGAAATACCAGGTTCTGTAGCTCTGACTGCAGTTCATTTCTCATCCACCCTAATACATGCCAAAAGGCTCTTTATTGTTCATTCAAGTGATTAGAAAAGTTCATGATAAAGTGCAGTTGTGACTGTTAAATAATAATAATAAAGATTTTGAAATATAATATCACATCTCTTCCAAAGCTTGTCCACATTAAGAACAAGACTTAAAAAAATCAAATCATCACCTAAGTTGTACCCAGATGCGTAAGACTTTTTAAGTGGGCAAAGACTGTTTAAGTGGGCAAACATGTATGTATTGTTTCCTAATTTCAGATTGTTTGAATTTGTGACTTAAAATTTTTGCTGCAAGACATTTTCCATTTGAAATATAGAGATGAATTGCAAAGAGTGATTAAGGCACGGATTCAAGATGCTTTAGTCCTCATGCCAGATTGGTGTGTGGGCATGATAACTGCAGTTATCTCTAAGATCTGTCTAAGCCATGAAATGAAGCCCAGCACAGAGATGCCTGAAGTCCTGAGTGATGAAATCCATTCAGGGCAGGACAGGGCTGGGGGATTACTTGTGCACGGCACCGATAGTGTGGTTGAACAGCCCTGGCCAGTCCCTCGCAGTGGTGTGGAAATGCTCAGCATCAGGCTGCGTTCATCTCGCAGATTGGGATGAAAGGATCACTTGCATAGTTTGGGTGAAAGGTTTGAACTCGGGGCTGAAAAGCTATTGATGTGTGAGTTTGGTCTGTTCAGTTCTTGTTCAGTTCTTTAACTTCTAAGTGAGTGTTTCTTGTTGTTACTGAGATGATCTTTGCCATTTCTTTTGTCTGTTCAAGTTGCAGCTTGCAGCTCTGCAGTAATGTTGGCAAGCAGGTTATTTCTAGTACATGAAATAAGCTGAGGAGCCATGAATTAACAGTGGATGTTGATCTTGGTCTCAGTTTTCTTGCTGTTTCTTGTCCCACTTAGTGAAGTGTAAAGTGGTTTTCAAATGCCCCATTCAGATCTGCAGCACTGTCCAACCCTTCGTACTCCCACTGCGGAGGCGTAAATAATCACCCGAGGAATGGGACACAGGGGACCTGGGATCCAAGTGCTTTGCACCATAGCAGTAGCAGAACAATGCAGCTAAATTTCCCTTGTGTGGTGTTTGTCTTAATTACTGTTTTTTTTTTTTTTTTATGTCCAGAAATTTGGCTTTTTTTTTAACACAACAGTGATTTAGTCTAAAAATGTGCAGTGTGTCTTTTTTCCTTTTTTTTTTTTTTTAATGAAAAACCAACCAACCTCATTAAGTATCATCTTTATAAGTCTTAACACAAAAGCAATTAGTATTCAGGCTAAGGATAAAGTATGTTTGATGTGTTGAAGACCTTATGGAGTTGGCTGCTACATTATAGCTTTATTGTAAAAGCAAGTAGATGGCATTTTCTTTTCCTGCCTGCCTGTACTTCTGGTGACTGTAGATGGGACACCTTCAGTTGAGTGACAATGATGTCAAAAATCAGAGGAACTGCAGAGGTTTAAGCAATTATTAGATGAAATTAATGTAAGAAAACATAAATACAATTTTGAACAAAATGCTAGGAAAGAATTCCCAATCCAACCTTCTTTTAAGTGTCAGTTGAATTTGTTTCTCAAGGGATGTGATGAAATTCCACTCCATAATTTAAAAGTAAACGATGTAGCAATGGACTGCATAGAGGGACAGATGTGATTTTTTTGTCTGTGTACCTGTCCCCAAGGCCCCTAGGTGTGTTCCATTGAGGTGTAAGTTGTAAATGGGATATTTATTTATTCCGAATAGGCTGGAGAATAAAAAGGCATGTATCAGTGTGGTGTCAGAAGAGAAAGTGCATTTCTCTAATGTAGTCACTGGAGTAAATGGTTACTTACCTTGTCCCATGGCAGGAATATTAAGAGTTTATCACCGTGACTCATGTTAGGTAACCGGGGCCAATCTGATAACAGCACTCCCCTGTGCTGCATCTTAGTGGTATGGTGTCCAGAAAAATCTAAGCCTGGGTCAAAAATGGAGCAAACAAAGCACCATGAACCCCTCATAATGGACAGGCGCTGCACAGAGAGCTTGAGGAGGAGACAACCATGTCTGGGAGACAGTCAGCTTAACAAGTCCTCAAAAACTGAAATCTTCCAGACCAGCCATTGCATCAGGCCCAGAGGTGTTGAGCATCCTCTGCATATCCCAGTTAGATCAGCAGGGGATTGAAAGCCAAAGGAAATTCACCCACAAATGGAAACAACATTGAATCAAATGAAAGTGCCACTCAGGAAAAGCAGATTTTTGGGGGGCCAGAAAAAGGCCGTTGAGAGGCTCCTCTGATTGTTGCATCACAGATCTACTGGTACTGGTATTACTTACCTGTGTAAGAAATAACCATCTGAAAACAAGATTACTGTAAGGAATGGACTTGACTTTGAAAAGGACAGAATTTCTGCCAGGCTACTACAAATTCTGTTTCTCAAGTGGAAAAGTCAGCGATGTTTAAAGAAAAAAAAAAAGGCTAATTAATGGCATCAAATTTTCAGTAAATGGCACAGAAAAAAATCTGCTTGAAATAAATGTGGAGGTAGCTGCAATGTGATGGTATCCAGTGAACAGTGAGGTGTTGTGTACCCTAAAAGCACATGTATGTCAAAAGTGGGTGGTTCTTTGTGGAAGCGCACAGAAACGCACCATCCAAATGCTTCCACGTTTGTGCATCTCAGAAGTCAAACTCTCACAAAGAATTGTATTTCCTTGAATGCTGGTAACTGTGTTAAGATAAGCTCTAGTGTGTGATAGCAGCTTCAAAACAGAGACCCTCTCTCAGGATAGGTCCTGAAGCTATTGACTATTCAAGAGTCGTGGATAGAAAGCATTAATATAGGCACTTGCTTATGTGTCAGTTAAACATACTCTGTGCGGTTTTAAATAATCAATAAGTTTTAATTGGCCTCAGTCTAAAACAGTTTCTTCAAGAACTTAATGATCTGTTTAGGACTAACAAGTGTTAGAGAGCCTCACGTACTTCTGAAAATACAGACACCGCAATGAGTGGAGTTAGTTCTGAGAAATAAAATACTGGAGTAAGGCCATTAAACACACTCCTTCCTTCTTGACATGAAAAGCGACAGAAGGACAAGAAGGCAGCCTATAATTAAAACAGCAATGGCATCCAGAATCACTCATAGCACTTAAGAAAATAGTTGCATAAAGAACTGTTTTGGGAACAGTGAGTATCTGTGTCAGTCGAGAGTCACTTAGGGTAAGATTGGTTAATGTCAGATTCTCTGGAAATTGTTTAATCAATTCTGATGGGGACAGAGGAGACAGAAATGAGATTGAGAGGTCATCAACGGGGATTTCCATGCTAGACTTTCTCTGTGAATATTTTATGAATCAGCTGTGTGAGTCTGGCAGTTTTATTTTTATTTTTTTTTCTTCATAATTTCTTATTTTATTCTATTTGTATTTGATCTTCAAAAGGGAAAGATGGTGTTGGAGGAGTGCCCCAGGAACAGTGTGTGTGCTTACCCCTGCGGTCTCTCGCATTGTGACCCACCCTGTCTTAGTGGTGCTGGGGAAAAAAGTCCAGTCTTGCTATTGTGCAGCATAATTTGTCCTAACAACAAATTAAGAAAAAATTCTTAATTAAGAAACAAGATTTGTTTAAGGAAATCTTCCAGAATGGACATGTAGAAGTGGAATGCAGATGTGTGTTTTGATGCTGCCTCATGTCCTTGTTATTACCCAGCACCTCAGCAGCTAATCCTTCTTTTTCTTCCTTCCTTCCTTCCTTCCTTCCTTCCTTCCTTCCTTCCTTCCTTCCTTCCTTCCTTCCTTCCTTCCTTCCTTCCTTCCTTCCTTCCTTCCTTCCTTCCTCTCTCTCTCTCTCTCTCTCTCTCTCTCTCTCTCTCTCTCTCTCTTTCTCTCTTTTTCCGTTTATGTCACAGTGATGGTGGGATGAGGTGTTCAGATGCCATGCACTCTGCAATAACTGACTTTTGTGTGGCATCTTCTGAGGATATGGACACATGGCCCAGTCATTACACGAAATGTGAGAGCGTATGGAAGTTTTTGCATTACCTCTCTGCTCTTGCAATTGAGCTTAATGGAAAGGAAGCCCAGAAGGAATTGATTAGCCTGTGCACAAGATCATTGTAATTCCACATTTCTTCATGCTTCGGTGGCTAAAGCTGACCACCTTTGCAATGATGATGCACACACCGTGCAGTGAAATGTTTTCACCTTGCAGTAAATGCACTTTCATTTTTTTGGTCTGCTTTCATCTCTAAATGCATTTTAGTAATCAAAGGCTGGGTTGTCACCTTATATAAAACAGTGTAGTATTATTTACATTGATTTTTTTTTCTGAAATAGACGTGTTTTTAGAGCAGCTTAGAATGACAATTAAGTGATTAGAGCGTAGAGAGTTGTATAACAACAGAGAGAACCATAATGAGTAAAACTGTAATTTTACTTCTAATAGACTAGAAAAGGTCTGATGCCACAACCCCAAATTAAATCAAGCTTTCACTCAAGCATAACATTCAGAGGAGTAATAACAATCTGCACTGTTTCTGCAGTTTACATCCATATACAATGTTTGCTGGTGTTGTGCTTTCTTTGTGCTGGATTAATTTAATTGAAGGAGGTCCTGTGGTTTGTGCAGGACATACCACACTGCTTGAGTGCCTGCTCCAGGTTAGGGAAGGTCAGATCATACAGCTGATGGTGGAGCTTTCCCCTGGTGCAGACCAGCTGACACCATCACAAATCCTCTTGTCCCTTCTTCCATCAAAATAGGCTCTACTGGCAAAAGGAGTTGCTTTCGCTGATGGAAAAATGCATTTTACAGTCGTTCTCTGCCCGGTGTTTTTACGCTCGTAAAAGCTTCTTTTGTGGATTTGGGTTGTTTATGCATAGTTTCTGTATTGCTTTCACTCTGGCTGTTTGTACTCTTGGAGACCGCTGTGTGTGTTACAGAGGTGTCAAAATTTGTGTCAGCTCTTCCAGTGAATTTACAGAGAGAAGTGAAAGGTACTTTAAAGCCTGAATACGCAGGAGGTTTTATACAGCTTAAATCTATGCCACACTTTTGTGCAGGGTAAACCTACTTGAGGACACTGCCCATACTTTTTAATGATTAGCCTGAATTTTTTATTCCTTACTTTTAATTTGTAGTTCTTAGGATAACCATCAATACAAAAAAATGTCTTCCCATCATGCCCATTCTGCACATCTTCCCAGATGACTAGCCTGTCCCTGGACCTTTTATCGTCTCTGTTTTGGTATGATGTTTGAACCATTCAGTTTTTGTATGGCTTTCTCCCAATTCATCCTTGCATCCGTCCCCTTCAGCAGAGAAATTGTTTCTTTCGTTTTTTTTTTTTTTTTTTTTTTTTTTTTTTTCTGGCTTGCTGGTGTCATTCAAATTCTGAAACACAAAAACCTGGACGCAGTGTTCCAGATGTGGTCAGATGAAGAGCTATTTCTTTTGACTTCATGTTTCTACACTGACCTCCCCACATCCTGGTGGTCTGGCTGCCTCGTCACAGTACAGAGCTATAGGAAGCAACTCCTGTGGCTTTTTTCCATGATATATGTTCTCTGCCAGTGTTAATTTTTGTAGGCAAGCTGGAGAATCATTGATCTGCTTTCGGACAGTGCCTTGACCACCCATGGTGCTTCATTTCTGAAGCAGCTGACATGTCCCACACAGCCCCAGTGCCACTGAGGTCGTGCTGACAGAACTGTGATCACAAGGAGTACAGTGTGAGGATACACCCACTTTATTGTTTCCTATTCAAGGAAAAGAAATGTGGAAAATTGCCTTAGGTAAAATCTGAGCTATGAGGACCCACCAGGGATGTTCCAAAAAACAGACAGGGTAACTTTGGCTTGAGCTGTCCTGTGTGATTATTATTTTTTTATTATTATTTGCAGTGCCATAAAATTCCTACTCAACCTATCTATGCTCAAATTTGTGCAGAGAAGAAGCAAATGACATACATTTATTTCTGAAGTTGTCGTTAGAGTTTCTTGTTGAATCAATGTGTACTTTGCAGTCATGGTGATCAGCATTGCTGGGAAGCTAGATGGGCATTTGGCTCTGAGGGACACCAGCACTGCCAAAGAGTACTGGTTTCCCTGTGAGCAGATCCTCTCCCTGTGCTTCATGTGTGCCACGACCATGCGAATTGTGTCCCAGTCCTTCAGTCAGCGGCTGACCTCATGGCATAAAACACAGGGGGTTTACATGCCAGAAACCTGATGGTCACCTCTTTTTTCCTAAGCAAGTTAGATGGCCATAAGCAACACCTTCCCCTTTGGAGGCACTGAACTTTGGTGGGACAAAAGATGCTAAGTGCAAAATACTTCAAAGGGCTGCTCTGAAAAAGTACGGCCTTCTTTTGATGTGACTTGATATCCAAATAATAATATTTGGTGGTCATATAGCTACACCTGATCAGTTATCTAAGTAAGATCAGTCAATGTTGGTAGATCTCAGAAACAACAAAATAATTTCCATGACTAGTACACCCCCTGATGTACACAAATGGGGATTCAATCTCCTAATAATGTATTCTTCAATGCTTTATGACTATTTCATAAAAATGTTTCCCAGTAAGCGACGCACAGTTGGTGTGCGGTTCTGAATGTAGTTCCCCCCGTCATGGATGGGATATAACTACAAGATTTCAGCAAGCCTGGAACTGATAACACAGCAAAGGAGATCACAAATGGGTGTCCATGAAGACATTCACACTTTTTGTAGTGAAATTAAATCTCCAAAAATGAATTAATGTCCTATTTTTGTCTATCAATATTCATTGCTTGGTCATAAGATATTTTACAGAGCCTGGGGCCTGAAAAGCAGCTTGGAACAAAAGTTCCTTTTTTTTTGGGGGGGGGACTTGTCAAGGTAGTTTAATGTACTGCACCACTTGCAAAAAGTGAGAAATGTTGCCTTGCTCCTGCCCCCCGCCATGTCCTGCACTTTTCATCAGTTTCCCCAGACCCTACTGATGACCTTGCAGTGTGGCAGGGCTGGCGAGGATGGACAGGATGGCACCAGCCACGGGCAGGTGACAGCTGGGCATGTTGCCTTAGAGCAGATGTGAGATCACTGGCTTTAGCCCAGACTGATTCAGCTTTTTGCCTTCTCTGGGTGTCCCCTGCTCTTCACACCTCCTGCCTGGAGGATGCGGAGTCTAAAGGGAGGTTTTCTCAGTGCCTTACAAAGTGGTTGGAGGCATCCTGCAGTGACCACCGTGGCAGAAGGCCACAACCTTTATTTACACCACATCCCTTTCCACACAGATGGTCTCATGGTCTTGTAAGCCCACCAAGGTGACTTGCAGAGTTTCTTGGGACAGTTCTGCAATTGATACTCCAAACTGAAAGCAGTCCAAGGAGGGAAAACAGTAAATCCTGGCTTTGGTTTGCTTAAGCTGCTGGGTACTTCCTCTGCAAAGAGATGAATTGCACCTGAGCAACACATTTAATTGCATTTTTTTAGTTAAAGTAGATGGTTGGTAGATACTGTGGGTAAATCTGTAAGTTTTCCTTCTTTAGTGTCAGTATCCAGTAACATTGTGAATTTACCCCGTGTCTGCTGGGATGGAAAGGAAGTTCATCCCAAAATATGGCAAATGCCTAGCTGAGCACCAGCTGTGCTTCCCATTTTAGGCTTGCAGTAGCTGGTGATGCAGATGACTCTTAACTAGTCCATCTTCCCTGATCTGCATCCAAAGGCATCTCATGTTGTTCCTGTCTCCTCCTTCCTGGTCCGTTGCTTTACCTGCCAGTCCGTACTGTTTCTTGCAATTCCTTGCTCTTCATAAACTAATCACATTACTCACATCTTTATTTGAAGGGCATAAACACAAACTCTAGAAGCCATCAGATGACACCATTTCTCAAAGGAGCGTGTGGTTGTTTATACTTTACATCTTTCCTCCATACATATGAACAAACTCGGGGACATGGAAACTCAGGGGTGAGATGTGTTGCTTTTTCCATGTGTTTCTAGTCTCTGCTTTTTTGGAAGAGACATAAGCAAAGCTGCAGGTTTTCACCTCCAACACAGAGTGTCTGCAGCCTGCAAGCCTGTCGTGGTGTCTCTTGGTTTTGCCCCTCTGTTGTGCAGTTGCAGACCTGAGGTGTGCAAGGAAACTGATGCGGGCAGCACTCCTGAGAGGGAGCTGTATTTGGCATCTTTTAATCCTCTGCCCACTCTGAGCTAAAAGATGGAGACCTCTTGATAGAGCCTATCCATCCACCTCCTCTGCATGTGCAAAGAGCCCTGTGCACTGGAGACATCATGATCTTTGGGGACAGGAGCAGCCTGGGAGTACCTGGCTGTCCCAGCCCCCTTTCCCATGGCAGCAGCACATGGTGCTGTGGGCATGGGCCAGCTCTGCTATCTCTAAAGCCCTCAGCTCCATCAGAGTGAATGATGCAGATTAAGAGAAGATTTAATACCCTTAAGCCCCAGTGGGATTCCCATGGGTCCAAGCCAGCTATTTGTCTTTGAATTGCTGCTGATTTGTTATCTGAATTAGATTCCACTAAAAATGAGCATCCCGTCGCTTCAGGCACTGTGATGTATATGTGAAAAGAGATAGTCCCCGTCCCAGGGTTTCACGGAGCAGAAGGGACCCTGAAAGTTTGCTGCCTGTGAGGTGCTCACCTTGGGTAGTTTAACTTAGTGTAACTCTTCTGGTGTTGGACCTTGTCTGAGCTGTGGATACCTAATTCAAGAGCAAGATGATCTTTGCAATTACACCTTCATGCCAGGCTTTTTATGTAAGCCTGGGTGCTGGGGTCTCATTCAGCTCTCACTTGTCTTCATTGGGATTGCTGGGGATTGGGGAGTGCTGCTTGCCAAAGCTCTGTTGCTTCAGACAGGGAAGAGGGATTTCTGTGCCAGGGCCTCCCACATCCATACCCAGCTCTCTCGCTGACCTGCAGTATCACTCTTCAGAAGTTCCTTTGTTTGTCTTGGTGCAATATTCCTGTCTGGTAAATCAGGATACTAGAAGGTTTATATGATGCTTTTAGAAACCTGGAAATGACATTGTCTAGTCTGGATTTTGTAAAGAAATACTTCTGTTTGTTCTGCTGTATCTTGGCTTGATTTAAGGGAGATTTCCTAGTAACTGTCTGGCCTTAAGGATGCACCTGTGTGTGTGGTGATGCTTGCAAAGACTGCAGTCTTGTAGGGTCTCCCACCCTGTGTTTCTCTAGGGCACACAGGGGGTGGGATAAGCACTTCTGCTGCACATGCAGTTTCAGAGAGGGTATTGCTAGCATCACTGGGGAAGAAGAGCTCTAATTGTCTAGTGGGGAGCTATGATAAAGGCAATAAACTTACTAGTAATTAGTGATGTTATAATAGCTATGCATTTATCAGCAATCTGTCAAATTTTTCAGGTGGCGTAAGACATAAATTAGATTAGCTAATACCATAACGAACTGTCAGGGACTTCCAAAAGATTTAGCCAAGCCAGATGAGTGTGCAGCCTGATGACAGATAAAATGTGCCATCAATAAAACCAGAAGACTTGCACCGAAGGCAACAACCAGGGCTGCTCAGGTCACTTGACTGTGAACTAATTGCAGTAGCTCAGGAAAGGGATCAGATATCTGATTCCTGTTACTGTGTACCAGAAATGCACATAGCAAACAAGTACATTTAACAAATGTCAAAACCAGTTGAGGAAATACTTGTTCACTCACTGCAAAATTAACCAGGGGCATTCTGTACCATAATGCTCCACTGAGCTTACAGATTTTGGAAACTGGCAAAGTCGGGGTACCTATGTGTAACTGGCAAATAATGTAAGTGCAGCTGCTGTGCTGAGGCTGTGACCTGCAAGGGCACATTGGCAAAGACCTCACTGGACAAGGTAATTTCCTGGCAGCTGTAGGAAGCAGGAGAGAAGGGGTGCTGCAGCCCAGCTGTGTCTTATAGCCAGCACTGAGTCCCCCAGAAACCTGCTCTCCATTCCTGCCTGTGAACCACCAAAGCTTCCTTCCCCCTCTGCTTTCCAAGCTTTTATCGTGTGGTTTTCAGCCACAGGAAGATTTTTGGATGTTGCTCACAGCACTGAGAAAGGAAAAAAAAAAAAAAGTGTATATGGCTGAAAAGGATAGTCAGATATTTGCCGCAGCAAATAGTAAAAACTAAACCTCCTAAAACCTGCAAAAGAGTAAATGCTTCATGGTTTTAGGTTTCAACAATGTTAAAGGGAAAGAGTTAAGACAAACTTTCCCCAGGTTCATGTTATCCTGCCTCCTGACAGCGGCAGCCTGCTCTGTGGCCATCAGGTCTCTGAAGCTGGTACTGTTCCTGGCAGCCAGCAAATACTGCCAGGGCTCTGCCAGCTCCTCTTGCTCTGAAAGGTATTTGTAGTGGTTGCAGGACGTTCAACAAATGTGCATTTGCTAGTGGAACAGAGCAAATAAACCTTAAGAAAATGCATCAGATAACAGAATTTTTATCCTTTTATGTGTCTGTTTGAAAGAACAATTTTCCAAATTAGTCTCTGAGCTCGTAATGGCCAGTTAGCCTCCCGGGTTTCAAATCATCACAGTATTAGATTGGAGCCGTGACACCATAGGAGGTTTAAGTTGCTAACTACAGGATTATGAATTCCACAATGCTCTGGAAGAGAGGTGCAGACTTGCTGACACAAACTCCAACTGTGGCTATTAGAGGAATCTGGTTACAGCAACCACCACGGAGCAGGAAGGTTCCTCATCCAGGGTAAATCTTCACGTGAAATGAGCTGTCATTGATTTGTCTTTCTGATGCAAATCATATGAGCATATTAGATTCACAGAGAAACCCGCTTCATATTGAGGTAATTATCTCCACAAACATATTACAGCCTTCCATGCAGACAGATGCCATTTGCAGCAGCCTTCTCCTGTGTTGTGGCAATATCACCTACCTTGCATTCTCCTTGTTTGGGTTCATATTTCTTTAGGTCACCTCTCCTTTTCTGTTTCCCTGCTCTCCCTGCATGCTTTGTGATATGTAGAAAAATATCTGTATTGAAGGATGGCTTAGTCTCACAGAGTGTCAGATAAACTGCAATGCCTAATTTCAGATTAAATCACGTGTCACTTTTTATCCAGGAAAAGCCGGCCCTGATAGCTTTAATGAGGCCGACAGAGGGACCGTGGGACACAAAGGACTTACTTAGAGGTTTCCATGTGAGAGTGTAATTAAGGGTAGTGCAAGTACAAGACTGATAAAGTAGCAATTTCATTTTTTAAATGGCAAGGTGATTACCAGCATAACGACAGAAAGAAAGGAGGGGCAGAAGGAAGCCTGAAATATGAATTGGAACAGGAGAAGGGGGATCAGGATTCCTGAGTTCCTTTTGTTGCTTTCCTATTAAATCACTTACTGACCAAAGAAGAGACACTGGCCAGTCTAACCATTAATTATGGGTACCCTGGAACTGGTATCTGTAAGGTTAAATGGAGGTCATTGGACATCCTGGGACGGAGGCTGGCAGTCAGTGTGTGCTCTTCACACACCAGCTCAGTCCCCTCTGGTCAAATAATGAGAGCCTTGTCATTTTTATTTAGTTATTTTTATTTATTTATTTATTTATTTATTTATTTATTTATTTATTTATTTATTTTGTGTGTGTGTAGATGGCATTGCTGTGGCATCAGTTACAGGAGATAGAGTGCATGGGAGTATCTGGGCTGCCAGATGACCCTGGCTATGGTCTGGAGAACTTGTGACGCAAAAGGACAGAAACACAAGCTGTTCCCCCACGTGCAGCTGTTGGCACCAAGACCTGGTTATGCTGGTGATGCAGCCAGCATTCCAGGTTTGAATGGGGCTGTCTATACACCCATTTTTCCCCTGTTCTCTAGCTTGTATCTGAACCTGCTTAGAAAATCTGCAACCTCATCACCTTCATGTGTGAGCAACTCATCATCTTGTAAGCATCTGTTCACATCTCTCTGAAGCAGAGAAGTGGCCATGACCCCTCTTTACAGATGGGAGTCTGAGTCAGAGAGACTAGGATCTGGCTGGAGAGAAAAGGTTTAGTCCAGACCTTATGTTTACCAGGTGGCACCCAGGAAAATTGTGAATATCACGTGAAGTAGGTGCCCTGAACACCCACATGGAATTTAAATTACTTGTACGCTTCCTAAATGAATGAAATGAAATGGAGCCAAGGCCATGTGCTTTCTGTGTGGGTAGGAGATGAAAGGGTTCATGCAGTTTGATTTCTCCGCCTTTAAATCCCCACTTTGAGTAACTGGGATGTGATTTTCTTGGATGTGTCCTGTGCAGACCATGTCACTATCGTCATCTCAGTTCAGGGTCAGATTCGTGATCTTTGTGTATGGTTTACTCAGTTTTATTATTATTATTATTTTACGTTATAAGTACATTTTTTATTTTTAAAGCATTTACTATACCTTCACATATTTAAGCACTCAAGCTACACATCTTAGTTTGTACTGCTGTTCCTATTCAGTTTATCTTCAGACTGGCTGCTGTTTTTCCCCATTCTGGTTTGGAATAGGGTTTATTGGGCAGATACTAGAGGGTGACTGATGATGCTGTGTGTCTTCGGGTCTGCTATTAAGATGCTCTAGAAAGCCTTACTTTCAAGTGTGGATGTTCAGAGCTTTTGGAAGACCAGACATATTTCATACTGGATAGAAAAATAAGTTACAAGAAGTACCACACTTCAACAATTTGGCCTCTTTAAAAATCTGAGGGAGGTGATTTTGTGTTACCTTATTCTTCTTTTGCTGCAAGTACAGGAAATTACAGACTCCATTTGCTAAGCTGCAGGAGGCTAAATGATTTGTCTCACCTAAAAATATTTTTCAAACCTGCACCATGGAGCCTTCCCTATGTGCTAATGCATGGACAGAAAACAAATGAATATATAATGTGAAGGAAGGATGACCAATCTTATTCTCTCGGGTGAACCTGTTATGATATTGTGCCAAAGATGAAAGAGCCTTGAGTTTATGGTCATTGCATTTAGTGCTAGAATAATATTTTTTAAAAAAGGATGTTTTCTTGTTTTGTGTCCATTCTGGGTGTTTCTCGCTCTGGCAGGAGTCTGCGCAGGGACCCCAGCGCAGCATCGTGGTCCTTTCAGGTGGCTTTTCTGTTGCCCCAGTGGGTGCGGAAGGTCATGTCACAAGAGATTTATCTGGGATGTATTTTCTCAGTACTTCACACAGTACAGTGACAGACTGTGCATATTTTAAAACGCAGCACAGGCTGCGAGATGATTCAGGCCACCGGGCTGGACTGTGACATATATTACTCAGACTGTTATGAGTGTCTCAGTTCGTGTTTGAGGATGGGGAAAATGAGGACATTTGGGTGACCCCGTGACTTGACCTCAGACTTTGGGCTATTTGTCTGTACAGAGAGGCAGATGTAAGACATTAAAAATAAATAAATAAATAAAATAGAAGAGGAAGAAGGCCTCTGGGCAAAAGCTTTTCAAGATACATTGAATTTAGCCTAATTACCCAGAGACAGTAAATGGTAAATGAGACTGGTGGTGTCAATAACATGCTGAATGAATCCAGGAAAATTGTGTCTACTTTTGAGGTGGGAATCTTCTTTTTTTTTTTTTTTTTTTTTTTTTTATCATGACACCTGTTGCTCATAGGTACAAATCAAACGAAGAGTATGTGTATGTGCGAGGCCGTGGAAGAGGGAAGTATGTTTGTGAGGAGTGTGGAATTCGCTGCAAGAAACCCAGCATGCTGAAGAAACACATTCGCACGCACACAGACGTCAGGCCATATGTCTGCAAGTACTGTAACTTTGCTTTTAAAACCAAAGGTAAGAGACAGTCAGCTCCTAGCTCCTCTGCTCAGTATATTGACTTACAGGCCTTCCTGGGGGCGCTTGCGAAGGGGAAGGGAAGGCCTTCCCAGGGTCTGGAAAACCCCCAGAGCCAGAGGGAGGGGGACAAGGGAGTCTTAAATGGGCTGAAATTTTCCAAAGAGGAGCAGCCCTGCCATAAGCTGATGTGCGTCCTACTGAGCCATGGCACAGAGCACTGGCTGCCCCTGCCAGCCTGCAACGTGTCTGCTCCATCCTCTTGGTGTTTCTTAAAGGGAAAAATCCTGAAATAAAGCTTCACTGGTAGGGGTTTGTGAGCAAAACCACCCCAGAATGAAAGCAGAGATCTCCTGGGTGCAGGCAAACATCCCTGACCAAACACCTGCAGACAGTCTTTGGGTGGCTTTTTATGCTCATGCTCTCAAGATCAGTATTTGCGCTGCACATTTTCATCCTTCGCAGTTGCATGTAGCTTCAACATTTTCTATTTCATATCAGTAGACTTTTTCTCTAAAGGCCTCCATCTCAGGACATCTAGTCATTAATGATCCACAATCTCACCACTGCCAGCTGTTCTTCACAAGCACCCTCTATCATTGCTTCAACCCAAAAGTGAACTTGTGCGAGTAGACTCTATCAAGAAGATGGAAAAAAAAGGCCAAAAATATAAATATATATATATACTGTGGATAAAGTTGTCAAGAGTGCCAGAAGTGCCCAGGTCCTTTGATTTCTCATGAGTCTGGCACTGTGGGTTTCACAGTTCTCCTCTCCATCTTTGGCTGCATCAGGTCTCACGACAAAGATGCTGAGTTTGGTGTCTTAATTATAGTTTGACATACATATGAAAAGTCCATCATCTATAGCTCCATCATTGCAAATCTCAGAAAATAACACAGCTGGGAGAGTTAATTTCTCAAGAATACTGTCATTCCCCCAAAACCACTCTTACCCAAGAAAGAGGCACGGCATGGACGTGGGAGGAAGCATGAGGTGCTACGTGGACCATAGCACGCCTGCGTCTGCACCTCGGTGCTAGAAAAGTGCCCCTGAGGCTGGATGAATCAGGGTGGGCAGCACCCGGAGCTGACAGCTTGTTGGTAAAGCTGGCGGGTCATTTCTGGGTAACAGTGTGTTGGTAATCAGCAAGCGTTTGGGAGCATGGGGAAGTGATACTGTATTTGAGGTCAAATTCTCATCAGACACATGCAGCAGATCCAAGTGACAGTTCTTCTTCTCCCTCCCGGCCTGGAGCTGGACCTGATCCATTACTTTCTCTTTCCCTCTTGCTTCTGTTTGTTCCGAGGTTTTCCTTTGAGAGGTGAATCCATTCAGCCTCTTCCGTCACCTCGCTTTGCTCTCCATCATGCTTCTCTTAGCCTTTTGTTCAGGATGCTGAGATCAAACCATCCTTCTCACCATCTCTCCGGCTGCTTTGCTCTCCATCTCTGCTCCCTTGAAGCGCACAAACTGTCAGCACCGACTGTGCTGATTGCACGCTGCAAATAGATGCTTGCCTCCAAAGGACTTCCCTTCTTCAGCTTTGCAGGAAACTTGTGAGGAAGGTAGCATGGAAATGCTTCCTTCCAAAAAAAAAAAGAAAAAAATCACTCTGGGATTTTAATGCAAAACTGTTTGCATATGGATGCATGAGGGGGCAGAACTTCCCTGGACTTCCCTGGATTAGCAATTTTAAGACAAATAGTTGCATGATGGTAACTTGGAATTGCATGAAAAAGGCTCTCTGCTGGAGGGGGGGAAAGGGGGATCACAGTCAGAGCCCTGGCTGTGTCCTGCAGGCATGCTTATACCCCACGTAACTTTGCAGCACGTGGATAAAATCTGTTTGCTTTGCTGATGGAAGCACCTTTGAAACTGTTGCTGGAAAGCAAGAAAAAAAAATCAGCCTTGTGTGCTGATAACATTGTCAGTTAAAGCCCAGCTGCAGCACAGTTGCAGTCAGTGATGGAGTCCGAAGTGGAGGTCCAGGAGGTTTGCAGAACTAGAGGTTTCACAGCTTATTTTGCAGACGTCTGGGAGAAGTTTGTTTGGGCCCTGATTCATTCGGGTCCCCCTTCCTGGTGAGCTGTTTTGCAACCACAGTTAACTGCAGAATGGAGAAGCTGGAGCTCTTGCTACTGGACTGCACTTGCGAAAGTATTAGCTGAGCTGAAGCTCTTTTAGAAATCAGCTTTCCAAGTTTAATTTTAGCCTTCAGCATAAACTCGAGGGGGATATCTATGGAGCTGTCTTCATTTTGGCTGTGGTAGATCTCTCCAGCATGATCTAATGCTGTAAACTCTCAAGTAGGCTGGAAGCAGTTTAATGTTTTTTTCTTATTATTTTTAATGAGGATCTTTATCTGGTTACCCCTCTCCCCTCTGTATCTGTGTTCCAAAAGCAGGGGAAACTTTTACAAAAGAAAGAGATTTAAGTATTTCCCCCTTTTCACTAATTATGCTATTTATAGGCATTTTGTGCGTTTTTTTTTTCCGTTATTATATTGAAGCCAATCTATGAGATGATTTTATTTATTTATTTATTTGTGTGTGATCACTTAGTTGATGGAAATAGCAGCCTTGGAAATTTTGTTGGTAAAGATTTATTTGATTTCACTTTTCTGGACCAGATATAAACGTGCCTTTTACTGTGTTCTCTACCTCCACTGTAGCAGCACACTCCCCGAAGGTTTGTTACTACAGCCTGAAAGAGGTTTTTGAAGAAGTTAAGCAGCTTTTTCATTGTTTTCTTACCAGGAAGGAAATGGAAAAGTTGCAGTCTAACTGTTTTTCCCCTCAGGAAGGTCAGGGAGAGCTTTTTCCTTGACCTTCTTCCCAGAGGGGACTCAGGAGCCAAGATCCATCCCTCCTTGTGCCTTGCCTCCAGACCCTTTCTGTGCTCCTCCCCTGGGTGACCCAGGGATGGGGACAGTGCTGGCCCTTGAATCCCTCCCTGCAGGCATTATCCTCCCAAACAGCTATTTTCTACTCTCATTCAGACTCACATCACGTCTGGATTGCTTGAGATTTCTTAAAATTTCTGGAAAAAACGCACAGAGCAGCACGCTGTGTCCACACTGCTGCCTTGCTCAGAGGTCAGAGGGACAGGGAGCTTCGTATTAATTTAAGAGGTGCTTGTGTGAAGGACATCGGTGCCTGTTGGCTGAAGATATCCATTTGATAGTCTAGTCCACTCACAGTTTCCAGACACCAGACTTCTCCATGTCCTCAGCCATAGTCTTCCTTTAATAAATTAGTTTGCAGTTCCTTAAATCAGCACATGGCAGGCACTGAGGTTATTGAACATGTTAATATATTAAATGCGTTACCCCCTCAGCCCTTAAAGGCAAGGTTATGGCTGCACAGTTTATTATTATTACTGCTCCAGCAGACTCAGCGCTCTGCTAAGCCTCCTCTGGAAACTACAGAGCAGGTCCAACTGGCGGAAAGCTCCGCAAGAATTAACTGCTGTTAGAGCAGAGCAGATTGATATATAGATTGCAAAAATGTCCCTGCACCCTGTGCGTGCTGGGACCCTTCTTGACCAGCTAGGGAGAGGGAAAGGGTGCAAGTATCCCCTGCTGGGAGTCCCCTCTGCTCCTAGGGATGCCACCCAGCTCGAGGAGGGGATGAGGGAGGATTAGCTGCAGGAATTTGCTGCCTTACGCAATGTGGCATGAGACATGTGGTCCAGACAGGAGGAGAAACACAGTGAGCAAAAGGGCTCTTTAACTTACTATGGAAATGTGGAAAAAAAAAAAAAAAAAAAAAAAAAAGGGGGCTGAAAGTCATAGACTGGCAAATTCAAGTGAAATATTAGCTTTTTTTTTTTTTTTTTAAATGCAGCTATTAAGCCTTAGCACAAGCCTCAATGGGAAATGTGCTAATTCTCTCTATTTTGAAATCTGCAAATCCATCCTGGGTACCTTGGTGGAAGATTAGTTTTCAGCTAACACAAGCTGATGGGCTTGATCCAGAAGACGGTTGTATTTTATAGCCTGTATCAATGCAGACAGGCAGGCTAGATGTTCAAATTCTCTCCTTTAATCAGTAAGTCAATACATAAAAAAGATAATAACAAAATTTTGAAAAACTGAATTATTTTGCCCAATAAATTATCTAAATTAAAGCTTTCCTTCTTCAAGAGTCTCAATAGGGGACATTATCTCCAGGCAGAGACCTAAATCAAGGCCTGTGCATTATTTAAGTCACACGTAACACCTAATTCAAGGGTTTATCTGGGACGAAGAGTATTGACCTATTGCTTATTCTCCATGTGTGAATGCATCTCACAGCAAAATAGGAGTCTGCTGGTGATAGAGTAGCTGTTGCTCTCCTTGCATGCTACCTGAAAAGAAGGGTATGAGAAAAGCTAAAGTCCTGGAAAGTAATGAATATTTGTATCACAATGTCGCCTTGGATGTTGAGATCCTGCAGTTGGTTATTTTTTGGATTTTATTGTTGTTGTTAAATTATTCACATTTCATAGGACAAATAGAAAGTATAGTGTATGCCCAATATAGACAAGATAATTTTTCCAGGAATCTTAATATTTTTATCCCCTACTTTTTTTTTTTTTAACTCCACCACATTTAAAATATTATAGTGAATGTTCTGAAAATTTAATTTGCCTCTTTGAATTTAAATGGCAAATCACTTCTAGTCCTGCTTAAACTGCTTTTGGAACATGGGAGTTTCAGCTTTCTCAAAACAACACAAGTATTTAAGCTGCTTTAAGTCCAGAATAAGACCTCGCAGCAGCCAGCAATACACAGTTAAAAGCAGGCGTAAGAGAGAACCCATCTCTGTGCTGGCGCTGCGTGTGCTGCTCCAGTGCAGCAGAAGGTGGAGTGAGGGGGGGTCACCATTTCCAATGGTTTAGATATAATCTGTTGATTTTTCAATCTGGGAACTTCTTATTGAACCTTGGGAAGGACCACTTACCTGCCTAGGATTCAGTGTGACTGTTCTGTTTAATTCTGCCTTCCTACCTGCTGCTATTGCTCCTTCAAATATGATTTTTACTGTTTCCAAGGAAGCAATGTTGTTATATATTATTGTTATTATTATTATTTAGGTTAGGAACCAGAACTCAGTAAGGCAACAAGTAGCTGTGAGTCCATCCTTATAGGATTCCTTACCAGTTAGGTAAAATAATTTTGATTTTACTGGAAATTTGCTGAAGGACTTCAGCATTTAATCCTGCCTGCATTAATTAAGGGGTCTTAAAACACAAACTGTAAAAAGAACCCTGATAAGATAAATATTATCCTCCTCCAAGTTGCTCCCAAGGTGATAATTCAACTTCTCAGTTGACTTTTAGCTTCCTTGAAATGATGCAAACTTAGCTCTGATGATAATCTGGCCCCTTGAGCCTCCATTCCCAGAAAGGCTAGTGTTATTCCCAATTTTGTCCAACTCTGTGTGCGTGCAGGATGCTCTGTGTGGATATACCCTGTACCAGAGGGATCTCACAGATACTGTTGCAGCCTCACCTCATTCATCGGCATGTGGGTATTGCCTCGTTTAACCCACCAAGGATGAAAACAGATGGGAAGCAGAATAGAAAAAAAAAAAAAAGTAGAAGAGGAAAGACATCAACACTTGCTATGAATTGGTCTTTGGTATTTGTCATAAATTCATTTGCACAAGGATTTTTAGCATTGTCTGCATGATGCCTGCCAGCTCATGTCTGCGCAGGTAGCATGGATGGGGAAGGAAGAGGAGAAGCCACAGCCTTCCCTTGCACAGGGACAGTTACCTCGAGTGCAAGAAAATAAAAAAGGAAGCGACACTGATAGCTTCTGGCAGAGCTTGTCAACCCGAACCTTTGCTTGGAGTGGAACTGAATCAAAGGCAGAGGTGAAAGGAAGTGATGGGCTGAGAGCTTCAGGCTGCTAAAGCAGCCGGCTGGGGCCCCCGTGTCTGCAAAGATCCCACTGCAGCAAGAGAGGAGTGTTTGCTGTGGACAGCACTGATGCTAGGGCAGCGTCAGGGACCTGTGTGTATCACCAGCCTTGGGACAGCTGGAGTGACTTCTTTGTGCCTCTGAGGACTGGAGTCCTTCCCTTGTCACAGTTTTACTTAAAACGTTGCATTCACCAGCCCCCAATAATTCATGCTATGCCCTCCTGGGTAAGCCAAAGCCAGGTGGAAAGTAGAGTGGATTTATGAGCTCCTTTGGGGGACGTGGTAGCACCGAGATGCTTGGTGGACCTCTCCTCCCATGCTTCCCAACATGGGGATCACAGCGGGATTCTTGGGGTGCCACAGAGCAGTTTAAATGGTTCCTGCAGCTCACATCTAGCGTTTGCTTGAGTTTATTTGCTGTCTTGCATCAGCAGAGGAAATCCAGTTAGGGATTTTTCTGTGGTAACTGAACAAAAATGGGTCATTTTGGCAGCTGAGTTGTGGAGCATTGTGATGGGCAAATGGCAGCAGTAGGGTTTGATTTCAGAAGACTGAGTCAGTTTGCCTTTTTGGTAGTTAGGTCCAAAATTAAATTCCACTTCCATGAAGTCAAAATCTGAACTCATTGGATGCTTTCTGACATAACAGCTTTTCATTTACAAAAAATGATGATTCACTGGAACCAGAGGTGTCCATGAGAACATGCTTTTGTCCAACTGGGTTTCTCTGGGTCCACAACAAAACTTCTGGTCCAAGTTGGAGAAAGAGAGGTCTGATTTGGAGCAAGGACCTGAGCCAAGGTGGCCTCATCCTCATACCTGAGTGTCCTAACCACAGAGCTAAGGGTATGTTGGCATGAAGTTAAAAAATAATAAATCTCTCTTACTGGAGCTGTTATGCTGGATCTAAATTATTAAATATCCTTTGGAGAGAAAACTCGTATCCACATCCTAGATGGGTGCCAGGGATATATAGTCAGCTTTTGTCTCTCTGTCTTGGTCTTTCCTGTTGGAGCTATTCCATTTTGTACAAAATGGGCTAAATAAATAATTCATGGACTAAAGAGAGATGGACTTGGTAGCTAGATGGTTATGGCACTTTTCTGAGCTGTGAGGGCATCACGGGTAATTCTCTGCTCTGGTGAATAATTGCCTATTTATTTATACTCACCAGACCAGCAGCAGAAGGGGGTGATAGAAGCTCTCTCTGCTTCCACCCAGCTCAGGGACTGGGGGACTCTGGATTGCAGGAGGCAGCTGAGGGACCTCAGTCCTCAGCTGGGGGCTATAATAAAATGTGAAAAGTCTATTTTATTTTATTTTATTTTATTTTATTTTTGAGAACAAAACAAGCCTCGTGTTCAACACGATTTAGCTAACAGGAGGGCTGGTGCCACATGGCATTGCTGCAGTGAATTTGGAGCCCTCCGCCAGCTCCTGGGCTGTTCTGGGAAACCAAGCAGCCCTTGGGTGAGCTTCAGCCAGGGCCTGGATTTCTTCTCATCATCAGCTCAGCCCATGAAGAGGCACAAGAAAGGGAAGGGGAAAACAGGACATTTTTCCTTTATTTCTCCAAACCTTTATTTTTTCTCTCTTTTCCACCTGTCTGTGTTTTCCCCTCAACAAAGTTTCCCCTTTGCCCACTGTTTCCCTCATGGATAAGTAGGGTTAATAACTGTCTAATTAACTTGCCTGCAACGTGGGAGTTAGAATTAGTGAGATGAGAGCCAGCCAGGCCCTGTGAGGCTGTTGTACCCACAGGTTATCCCACTGCAGGGTCTCAGAGCAGCAGTGAGCATCCCCGCATCCCAGACCCCACCTTGCAGGGGCTGCTCTTCCCACCCTAGCCTGAGGAAGCCGTGTTAGCTTTCTGCAGGCTTTGTCATGATGCTAAAACCTGGTGTGCAGTACTCCAGGGGTACCTGTGGCTCCTCCTTCTCCCTGGTGCTTCATTGCGTGGCCAGCTCATTGGAGCCATGCTGCTGGGGGTGGGGGCGGGTGTAGGTGCACGTCTGCATTGCTCCACTCCAGGCAGCTGCATGTGCACACAGTCCTGAGTAAGTACTAGTGTGGGTTAAAACATGAGTGTTTTCCAGTGAAAGAAATGCTGGTTCTTCAAGAGTGTCCCAAGTCTCTCAAAGCCACCAGTGAAGCCAGGTGGGATGCAGACTGGGCTGCCCAGTCCCCTGCCAGCTCCCAGGGCTGCCCCAGCTGCCCACCAGCCTCCTGGGGTGCCCGCTCCCCAGCCCAACAAAGTGCTGCTCAGGGTGGAAATTACATTTCCCAGCCAGCTCCTTTAAATACTTTTATCTACAGTTGTACCCAGCTGTTCAGGAAGAGGCAGCCAAGGCCCACTTCATTATTTTTTTTTTCCTTTTTCTTTTTTTCCCCCCACTGCTGGCATCTGGAGTACTCATACCTGGAGGCAGGTGACCTCATGTGCTGGGATGAGGTGGGAGGTGTTGCCAGACTGTGTTGAACTGGGAAGCATCTTTCTCTTTCCTACCATCTCTCCCGGCTGCACCATCACAGCTGAAGGTGATCCAGGATTTTTTTCCCTGCATGAGCCCCAGTGCATATCTGAGATGGATTTTCAGGTTGCACAACAGTCTTGTACCCTGCCTGCACCTCCATTTCTCCACCCCCATGCAGCAGCAAAAGAACGAAGGGAAGATGTAGCCTTGCACCATGGGGTATCTGCAATGGATAGTGGTCTGGGGAGAGTCAGAGGCCTCCTTCATCCAGTTCAGAACCAAATTGTTAATTTTCTACTGCTAAGCTTGCAAAATGAAATAATAATAATAAGCCATATTGACCAAAATATGTTTTCTGCTTCCTTTCAGGGAATCTGACTAAACATATGAAGTCAAAAGCCCACAGCAAAAAATGTCAGGAGATGGGCGTGTTGGTATCTTCACTGGTGGATCTGGAAGCCGAAGAAGGTAAAATTCTTCAACTTTATAAACTTGCTATTGCTTCTGAAAAAAAAGTCAGTATGTATTCAAGCAAAAGACGTGGGGTGGTTTTTATCACCCAAGGCTCCTTCCAGCACCCAAGAGTGAATTTCTCCTTGCACTGGGTGAGTTGCAGAACCATCCTGGGGGACTTCATCGATGGGATGGTCTATGTATGAGCCCGTGTCTTCCTGCTGGGGCTTTGTGCCTGTTTGTCTGAAATATTTTGGCTGGCTGCAGACAGAAGAGTAAGCAGACAGATAGGGAGCATCCTGCGTTTGTGCTCTGCATGTGGGCTATATACATAATAATAAATAAGGGATCTGTGGCATGAGAAGGTGCTCTTTGGTATTTGGGCTATGTCTAAAGAGAATTTCAGTGCAGGAGCCTGATGGCTATGCTCCAGCAGAGCCTGTGTGTCTCGTGGTTGTAGAGGGAGTCCCAAAGCAGCAAAGTGAGACCCCCAAGAAGCCTTGCATGAGGCTGTAACCTCCCCCTCTTTGCTGCTGCAAGCACAGTCATGTGGGTGACAGACAAAAGGTCACTCCTGGCACCCATGGTTAGGGTCTGCAACTGAAGTGCTGAGCATTAGCAGATGCTCACGCTGCTGCCCTGATGTTCTTACAAAGGAGATGCACTCCTGTGACATGGAAGGAGCACCAGAGAAAGACATTTCCATGAAAATCATGTTCTAGGGACCTGCCCTGAATGTCTAGGCTGATCATGGAAGACTCTGAATTACTGGAGCAACCATGGGCTATGTCTGGAGGGACTGGTGCAGACATGAGCAGAAAGATCCAGCCTGCACCCTGCCCCACTGCTGGGAGCCTCAGCAAAGCAGGACAGGGGCAGCTGCTTTCTTCATCCCTCACTCTCCCAGGTCTGTTCTGTCTGTAGGATGAAGGTGAACCACTCAGGTCTGTAGTGACCTGGAATTTTTCTCAGCAGGGAAAGAGCCATCAAAACCAAAATAACATGGTGCTTTAACATTTAATGGCATTATTCTGAGTGCTTTACAAGAAGATACATTTGCCCTGACTCACCTGCTCATTTCTTTCATCTGCTTATGAGCAAACACAAAGTCTGTCCAAGGGTCTGTAAATTCAGGAGTCTGTCTGTGCTATGAGAAATACACATGACTCTCATTTAGTAATTTCCGCCCTGATTTATAGTAGTGTCTGCAGCTGAATTTCCCTGAAGTCATCCCAAAAAGCAGACCTACTCCTGGGGAGGTTGGGCAGCATCAGGCAGGACTGTGGTGACCATGAGAACTTTGGCCGCCTGTCTCCATCAGAAATGTTGAGCGAAGGGTGAGGAAGATCTCCAAAGGAGCATGTGGAAGTCTCTTGTATACTTAGCTGTCTGAGCTAGGAAGAGATATTTTACCCAAATTATTGGAGGCTGTGGTCGGACAGCTGGGAAGGGTTAGGTTATGAGTCTCCAAGGACCAGTTAGATGTTTTTATGATTGTTATTCTGTTTCCTTTAGCAAGACCCCGGGTATTTGGGGTTGGAGCCGCAATGCGGAATGACTGAGAAGAAGCCTTAGAGGTAGTGGACCTCAGTTCCTCATTAAATTTATCTTACCTGCATTTGCATTCGGCAGGGTGTTTGTGTTTATAGGAAGCACAGCGCATACCAGAGATAGTAGGTGGAGAGGTGCTGGGGGCACAGGTCCACCTCTGTCATTGTGTTTACTCCTGGAAGCATTTAGTGCTGCAGAGCAGGGTGGTGTTTTCTGTTTGCATTGTGTTGCAGGCTAGGCATGACACCGTTGACCATTCCTGGCTGCTGCCCCAGAAATCCCAGTATGAAAGCAGCTCTTATGGCTGCATTTAGCGTTGTTCTTTCCCATTTCCTATTTCACTCCCCTGTCTCACCCCAAACCATTTCGATTCCCCAGTCCATGGGATTCATTCTGCCGCAGCCCGCAAGGGTTTGTTGACAATGGGTTAACGCGAGCTTCATAAAACACATGGCGCCACGGTTATTTTTATAAAGTGAACATCAGCTGAGCAAGTTCTGGAGACGGTGCTGTGAGCCAGGGAATGTTAACTCGGCAGGAACAACAAACAGCGCTTATCACCCTGGTCCCCTGCTGAGGTCAAGTCCATCAGAGGCTTTATTGGGATAGGGGCCGGTTCCTGGGCCATGGGCACTGTCACATGCTTCCTGCTTTATAGGTAATTAAAAATCATTAAGTGAGTTTCCATACAAGCCCATAGTGGGAATGGAGTTTGCCTGTGTGCTGTGTCCTCAGGGTATAGCCACACTGGCTAGTTAAACACTCATGGGGACATCTGCAGGCATTGGCATGCCGCTGTCCTGACTTAAACTGCAGGAGCGGTCCCCAGGTTGTGTCTGGTCCAGGCCATCTACCACACTTCCAAAAAACTATTAAGCACAGTTTAGGATTTATCATGGGCCCAGGACCACTCCTGAGCGGGAGGTTGGATGTGGCCATCCTGTGCTGGAGGTGATCGGTGCCAGCTGGCTGTGGAGCTCCTGCCACCATCCTGGAACAGACGTGGTCTGAAGGCAGATGTGACGGTCCTTGGCCTGAGCAGACCATGGCTCAGCTTGCTAGTGGTGGGGCTGGAGGAGCCACCTGAGGAGGTTAGCCAGCCCAACCCTCCATGACCTTGCGGTGCAGCAGCACCAAGCTCTGTCAAGCCTGGGCTCAGGTTCAGGCCAGATGTAGTCACCTGGGCACACAGGGGACAAGGACATGGGAGAAATAAAGAGCCCTGCCATGCTTCCACTGCTGTTACTAGACACCTGTGCCTGTTTTCACAGCGACACACACATCTACTTTGCTGCTGAGTTAATCTCTTAAAACCATCTCATTTCAATGAGCCTTTTCTGTGTACCCAGTGGTGTGCTCAAGTTGTTATGTTAGGAAAACTTTTGCAAGTTGCAAAATGCACTGAGCTCCACAGCGGCGGGGAAGAAGGATGGACCAGGAGTGCAAATACTCCAAGGCTGAGGTGCCTCTCTGCCACAAGGGATTGTTCTCTTCCTTTTAGATGTATTGGACCTCCTGGCTTTTTGTTAGCTCTTCAGAGCAACCTTTCGGCCAGGTATAGACATGCTGTACTTGGCTGGGACAATTCCACAGGAGGGCACGGCTGAAAGAACCTGGTCAGGGATTTTGCAGTTGCTGCCCCAAGGGAGAAGTGCTGGCATGGCAGCAGCAGAGAAAGGCTGCTCCATGTGGGATTGCTGGAGGACTCCTTCAGTCCAGGAACAGACTTAAATAATTGACTAGATCACAGCCTCCAAAAATCAATCCCTGCTGTTATACCACCTACAGGTGATGCTTCTGCAGGTTAAAGGTAGATAGGGAAAGAGGAAAGTGGCTCCTGAAATGTTGGTTATGTGACTCTGAAAAAACAAGTATTATTTTGAACCTGTCCATTATAGTCAATTAGAACTAATGAATCAATTAATTGAGTGTCACTTTTGAAAAGCTGCAGATCAGGAGCCCTATTTACGTTACACATAATTGCAGGCTTCTGAGGACAGAACCACAAGGGCCCACTTAGCAGGTCGGGGGGAATGCTTGCATTCATCGTTTCGTTCAGTCGTGCGTCCCAGGCTCACACATGGTTAATAGCAGTGCGTGGAGTGGTGCGAAAGCCAGACCAGGCTGTGAGCCAACAGGAGCTTGTGAAAACAGAGGGCTGGCAGGTGAGGAGGATGAGCTGGTCCCAGCCTTTGGCCTCGCTGAGAGGGGAGGACTAAAGGTACAGCCCAGGCACGGTCAGCCGTGTGGCTGCGGGTCGGCTGGGAGGGTGCTCAGCAGAAATGTTGGGACTGTCAGCTGGGGGACTTCTGTTTGGCCACTGTTAAATCACTGCTCGCTAATTGTGGCTGAGCATGTGGTTGTTGGACACCTGCTAAGCCCACCGAGGGAAGGTCCTGCGGAGGCTGCAGAGGGATGGGAGCCCACGAGCCTTCAGAGAGGACTTCTCTCGCCGTGTTGCTGTTGGCTGTGCGGCAGCTTGCTGGAATGTGTTGCGCTGTCTGGACTGTATTGCATTATGCAAGCAACCCATGTAATTTTAGAATTACGAAAAATATACAGTCCCCATTTCCTCCCATTGATGAAGACCATTTGTGTTTGTGTAAAGGGGACAGTCTGCCAGGAAGGAATGCAGAAAGGTGAAATTGGGAAGGCACAGTGTCAGAGGAGCATTTCCTTTCTCTTCTTCCATCTTCTTTTTCACCTGGTTAAAGCTAACACTGGACTTCTGCTGAAATTTCATATATTCTGCCTCATGAGTCAGGAGGCCTGTTGCTCATAAATGTCAAGTAAATACTAAATAAAACAGCCAACGGGAAGGTCAGAAGATTGTATTTGGTACTGTAATAGTTGGGGGTATGTAGATGGATGAGAAAAGAATGCAGAAATGGTGCATGAGAAATCAGAGTTCGCAGCTGTGTTGCGCATCCCCTGCTCTCAGTGTAGTGGGTTGGAAATAGCCTCCCCTGTGTAAACACATACTATCGTCTCTCTTCTTCCTGAAGAGGCTCAGAACAGAGCCTAGCGATGAGTAGTTTAATTAAAAAAGCAAGGAAAAAAAAAAAAAAAGAGGCTATTTACATGTGCGGGAATACTGCTGCACTCTCCTTCGGGGGCAGGCAGGGAGGGAGCAGCAGTTCCTAAAGCTCCCTGGATTATTTTAAACTCAAGCTGTATTTCACTTGATGGTTTTGATTTCTATTTAAGGGGCAGGGGAAAGAAAGGGGTGTTACTATAAAAGGAGATTGGAGCATAATTCTTCACTGTTGCACTGGTTTTGCTTGGTGTGACTGTACCAGTTTTGGTGGAATACCACAAGGATAACACAAACTTAATGAGATGGTGTGCAGAAGCCCTCAAAGGCATTACTGGGGCATGTTTTTCCGCTGTCCCTCCCCCCACCACCAACCCCTGTCTTCTCCTGCCATGTCCTTCCTCTCCCCATCAGCTCAGCAAAATGCTCCTGTGCTGCAAGTAGCCAGGGCTGCTGGTTCAGGCCTGAGCTCTCTGCCCACATGCAGCATGTTAGGAGGCCAAAGCAAAGTCCCTTTGGGATGTCTCGGGACTCACCAAGCCCTTTCCCTCTGTGGGAAATGCAAACAGTGTCCCAGTGCGCAACCGGCTTCACGTTTCCCTCACTCTGTCCTTCTGACCTTGCTGTCTGTCCTGGCCAGCGCCTGTCTGTACTGTGACTGGGGCCAAAAAAAAGGAGACCACACAGGAGAAGGCTCTCCAGGCCTGACACAATGCAGCAGGGGCTGAGGCTGGAGCTGTCTGTCCATCCCTACACCCACAGATATCAGCCCCCCAAGCCAGAGGCAGGGACTAGCTCGTAGCTCTGCTGGTGAGATACATTCCCTTTCCAGGCAAGAAATGTGCACAGTTCACCCCAGAGCCGGGAGAATGAGTCTTTTGGAATAATATTTGTTCTGAAGTCAGTTCCTTTGGGAGTTTGCAAATAACCCGCTGCTGGATCCTGGGTCCAGCAAACACCATCATTATACAAGCATTGCACAATGCAAGCCAGCCTCTTGGTGGAGAGCTGCTAAATACATGCCTTGTTCCACTAGGGTCAGAGGGTTGCCAAATACTTCGTGAACATTTACAGGTAAGGCCCCGTTATTCAAAGTAAACTGAATTAGGCATTTATCCACAGATCACAGGGACTTCTCCCTGTGTGGCCATGTTGCCTTCTGAAAGCCACCCTGCCTGCTGCAAGCAGGTGTGGTCCAGCCTCTGCATTAACTCTGCTGAGTTTCCCTTCTGGCTCGTCCTGCTGATGGCAGCCCTACATGGAAAACTGTGTCAGTGTCCACTGGAGGAGGAGCAGCGTCCTAGGATGAACTGATGGGGAGGAGAAGCCAGCAGTGCTGCAGTTAGCTGCCTGGCTCCGTGCAGGTGTCAAAGCAGCAGCTAGGCTCTCCCCTTGCAAAGCAGGGAGCAAGCGTGTCCCATCAGCACGGCACCCATCGCCTTGGTGCTCAGCTCATGCAGAGTTCGAGAAATTGGTGTTTTCTTAGCCCCTCCAGAGCAGTGGGAACTTGAGAAAAGCCTCCTGACAGCACAATTTTGTTGAGCTACAGTGACATCCAGTGGCTGTTCCCGATGGACCTCTTCAGGCTGAGTTTTCATTTTTTCTAGTATCCACTGCACATCTGGCATGGGAAAATGCAGGTTTTCTCTGCGCAGAGCAGAGGGTGAGCCAGCAGCAATCTGCTTGCAAGCTTGGTGCTCATCTCAGAAAGCTTCTGCTGGTTCTTCGAGTAGAAGAAAGATACTGTATTTTATACATACAGGCAGATAAGTTTCAAATTCTTTGGAATTTGCTTTCTATATACTCCACTCTGTTTACAGACTCTTATTATCAAAGCATCACGATGTGAGGCTTTCCATAGACATGTCTGCATCACAACTGGGAAAAACCACAGAGGTTCTTTCAGCACTGTTGTTTGCATTTTTAATGAAAACCTGTCTTGCTAATCTTTAAATTGTTATCTAAAATTGTCATGTTATCTAGATAGGACAAGGCCCAACACATGGAAGATGGGAGCTGTCATCCCAGCAGCCTTCCTGTGCTTTAGCAGCTGTAGACATTTTGTGGGCACCATTACAACAAATAGCTGTAAAAAGAATATCAAAGGATGATAGTGCTGCTGTTCTCCTAATCTAGCCAGAACTTTTTTTTTGTTCCTGGAGAAAGGTAGCCAGGCTGTGTGATGGTGTATAGCAGAAGCAGGGGCCTATGGCAGAGCAATGGCTGAAGCCAAAATTTGGGCAGAGGAGATGGTCCCAGTGGTGAGATTCACTGAGCTCAAAGCAGTGGAGGTGCTGGGACCATCAGGAGCAGAACTGGAAGAGAGGGCAAGGCTGCAGGCTCTGAAGTATGAGATAACTAGATCTAGGAAATAACTGGGTCCTGCCTGCTCTTGTCCCATTAGAACTTTTGAGCGGATTCAGCACAAAACCAGCCTGTGTCTGTTTGTGTCTTATATTTTCTGTTTTGTGTCTGCCCATCTCTGCAGGAACCAGTGAAGACCTATTCCAGGACTCTGAGGGGCGGGAGGGATCTGAGCCTATCGAGGAACATCAGTTTTCAGACCTAGAGGAATCTGACGATGATGATGACAATGAAGATGATGAAGATGAGGAGGAAGAGGAGAGCCAAGATGAGCCACCTTTAAAGTTGCCAGAAGGCAAACATACTGGCCCACCAATGCACTCTTTAGGTGGCTCTCCATCTTCTCAAGAGGAAGGCACTGAAACAGCATTGTCCTTAGCCCAAGAAACTGTTTCCAGCAGCCAAAAAGTAGGTGAAGGCCAGCAGGCCTCCTCCTCTGGGCTGGAAACCAAGTGGTCAGCAGACAGCACTGACATTGCTGTGTGCCACAGCTTCTTGAGTCTCCACAGACCAGCTTTGACTTCCACTGAACAATTGGCTTCTGCTGAAAGGGAGTCTGTCACAAGGCCACAGATGTCCTTAGCTATGGACCTGTCAACCTCAAAAGACACCTCCCCGAGAAAAAGGTGGTCTCCGAGCCAGGACTCTGGCAGAGGTGGTGGCAGCAGCAGACCAATGCTAGCCAGAAAGCACCTGTTAACCAAAAATGAAACTTCACCGAAACGGTTCTCACCAACAGGAGAACTGTCTTCTCTAAGGTGCCTGTCTCCGGGGAGAGGGTTGTCTCCTTGCCAGCGCGTCTCTCCCAGGAGGGAGGCATCTCCCCTGAGATGTGTGTCACCAAGACTTGAGCTGTCACCCAGCAGGCATCTTTCCCCCAGAAGAGAGTTGTCCCCAAGAACATACCTTCCACCAGAAGGGGATGTTTCCCCTGTGAGGCACTCGTCTCCGAGCAGAGAGATGTCATCAGTCAGATATTTATCGCTGAAGAAAAGCATGCCCCCAGGCTGTTCAGAGTCACCTAGGTATCCATCCCCTGGGAAAGAGGACTTGCCTGGTACGAGCAAATTAGCAGCAGATGACAAAGTTCAAAGCTCATATCAAGCCCAGCATGGAATATTATCTTCGATGCCTCTACCTCACAGGTTCTTTGGCAAAAATGTACAGCTCTATGAGTCCAAGCTGGTAAGTTCAAGCCCCTCTTGCCCTCTAATACATTCTCTGGTATGTTTTTTACTGAACCTTGCAATGCAGAAGTGCATAGTGTCTGTAACTGTGATGTTGCAGATAACCCAGGAAAGAGTGGCAGTGGACCACAACGTGTTCTGCACATGCTGGTCTGGTCCCCTTGGAAGGGACAAATAAAGTTTTTCCTTTTCCAAGGGGCTTTCTACTCTCCCTGAACCAAGCTGTTCTTGCTTTTCCTCCCAAAGCAAGCAGTAAGGATGTCCACTTAAAAATGTCTGAAATCGTCACAAAGAGACTTTTTCCCTGGGAATTTCAGACCTATTTCTTAGATTTCACCAGTTTGGGTGAAGCTCTACCCACTTTTCCGTGGTCAGTGACCTGAACCAGATTTGGGCTAGCCAAGGGTCTTACGCCCTGTTGCAGACTCCTGGGCTATGTGGATGTCTAGCCACCTCTGTTAGATTAACTGCTGAGAAATGTTTGTTTGGACATCTCTGATTTCATCTCACTTCTCTCTTCAGCACAGAGAGGTGCTTCCCACTGGGTCCAGAAAATTATTTAATCTCTCTGCTGGACATATCAAATCCTATGGGTAAAGGAAAATTACATGTTCCTCCCACTCCTACAGGCAAATTAGACGTCGGGTTTGGTGGAACGTTAAGAGATCTCCCATTTCTGCTGATGTGCCTGGCTCTCCTGTAATTTATGCTGATGAACATGAGATCCAGTTGCTGGAGTTGCTCTGCTGTGAAACTGGTGTGAGGAGACACTCGAGCCCTTAGGGCCTGCCCTGGGAAGAGAGAGGCCTTTATCCAGCCCTCGGAGGACCGGTCATGGCAGATGCTGACCCAGGTCTTCCCCAGAAAAGCCACGCTGCCCAGTGTGCGTTTCTCCTGTGTCTTTGACAACGTTCCCTCTTTTGGTGCTACCTTCCTTGTGCTTTCCACTATGAGTGCTTGCCTTACCTTCCTAGAGGCCGTCAGATGTTTTAGGCTAAAGCTTTTGCCTACTTTAATGCTGTTTCCCTTCCCTTTCGATTAACTTTCTGTGGTGAATCTCAGGGCTGTGGAAACCCCAGTCCTTCATCTATAAACCATCTCTGTCAGGAAAACTGCCCACCGCTACTGGTTGTAGCAAATCCTCTAACCTCTCTAGTCCACACTGGAAGACAGCAGTACCTACCCCTGCTTATCTGCCCCTTCCCATCTTGTTACTTATGCTCTCACCCACATACCTATTCCTCCATTGTCCTGCTCCTCTTACACACCCAAACACACCTTTGTTGCTTCTTTCCATAGCAATTATAAAGACACAAATGGGAAACTTTCCTCTCATTGCTGATATGGACAGCTAGGCTTTCATTGCAAAATTACATTCCTGTTAAGGCCACAAGAGGCGGAAAGATCAGAGCTGGATTTGTTGGATACCCACATGGAGCTCAGTGTCCTTTATGGTAATGGTGTCCATCACTTGGAAACTTAAAGATGAACTGAGCTTAGCTTGAGTGTAAGGCTTTTGTCCAGGTCTGTGCATCAGGTCTCACCATGGCCATGTCTTTTCCCACTGGCTCCTACTGCAGGTAGCCTCACCTCCTGATGGCTGTTTCCCCAGTGAGAGGATTTGGTTTGGGTTTCCCAGCACCCTTACAGTGATTCTGCCAAGACCATGTGGATAAGTGACATTTAGGAAGCATTTGGTTTTGTAACTGCTGGCCAAGTAATCTCTATCTTCTGTGGCTCTTGCTTTCTCTCTCCACCTCTCTTTTGCTGCCTTCCTCTGCCACCTCTTCATAGAGATCCAGCTCTAAGGGTCTGTCAATTCTCCATAGTTCCATAGATTTGCCCTCTGGTGAATCCTCAAATCATATAACCCCATCTTAATGGACAGTTTATTTCAGTTTCTGTTGCTTCTTCTTCTTGGGAGTCCTGTTTAGGGGTTTAGTTATAAGCTCATCACTAATTAATCCATTTCTGTTTAGCCACATATCTCTCCATGATGTACATTAGGAAACTATGTGAAGCACCGGGAGAGAAAGAGGAAAAGGTAAATTGGTAGGGTCTTAACCCTTGATTTCTACAGACCACACCATGAGGGTGGTGGTGGGGACCACACTGTTGGGTGTGCTTTTTGTTCATGCTCTCTCCCTCAGTCCAAAGCATCCTTGCAATTAGCAGCTGTAAGGATGTAATGTTGCTTTAGTAAAATGCAATAAAAACTGTTAATATTGTTCTGGGTGCTGAGAAAATCCATGTACCAAAAGGGATCCGAGGATGCTGGGAATGCTGGCATCCTCTGCTGGGGTTTCAGAGGCCACTCTGATAAAGAGCCAAGCCTGAAGCAAAGCCCTCGGTCTGTGCCCTAACAGACTGTGCATTCGTGTACCCGAAAGGCAAATGCCACGGGCTCTCTTGCTCCTTAAGGGTTTGGAGTCCTGAGCCTCCCTCAGTTGATCGATCTCCCTCCAAATTAAAATTAAATGTTAAGCGAATCGATCCTTATAATGACCATTAATGATGCTAGTGCTGTAATGTGTTCATTGCACTGATTTGGCTGTTTCTTCTTCCCTGTCTGGTGCAGAAGATAGAACCGAGAAGCCCAACATGCTCACCTGGCGTCACGCAGCCCGTCTGCTCCAGACCCTTGCAGGCACCTCATGAAATACACGTCCACGCTCCCAGCCGAGGGGAAGAGAATGTCTTCAGCCACCTCCCATTGCACTCACAGCAGCTCGCGAGGACCCCGTACCCCATGATTCCCATTGGGGGCATCCAGATGGTCCAGGCAAGGCCAAGCACCCATCCCAGCTTGGTGCCCAGCTCAGTCGTGTCCTTGCAAGGGGGATACTTTGCATCTGGCGGCAGTGGCTTCGCGGAATTCAGCCAGGCTCCCGAGAGGGACGAGGAACCACAGGTCCCGCAGGAACCGTCATCGGCATCTGTCTCCCCGGTTGCAAAAGTTTCTAAATACACGCTGTCCCCAGAGCCCACGAGCAGCAGTTACTTGGAAGAGAAAATGAGGACTAGTGAGCTTCAGCAAAAGACAGACCAGGAGGAATACAGGGTAAAAGCATTCGCCGAGTCCAGCCACACCGAGCAGGCGGGCTGCTCGGCATCCCCAGCCAGCCCCAGCACAAACGACGAGCACTCTCCAAAGCCTTCGACGAGTGGGGCCGACCCCTTGAAAAAACCGGGCGAGAAGCAATGTGGCAGCTCAAGCACTTCTTTGGAATCATCCTGCACTTTCATCTCAGATCTCCCTGCCCAGCCGTTGGACCGGAGCAGCAGCACCGGCTGCCTCTCAGAGCCCTCTGCCAGCCACCCGCACGCCCACCCGTTGTCCGTCCGGAGGAGAAACCTCTCCGGAGAGCCCAGCCGCCCAGGGGGAACCTCCAGGAAGAGCAGTCCACACCTAGAGCACGCAGATTTAGGTCAAACTCAAAAAAAGGTGGATGAAAACACGGGAAGTACTTAAGCCTCCACCATCTGTTCCACCTTTAGGCTTCCTATGTAAAATCAACAGACATTTTCAACACTATTTCCTTTAGTATAATCATCGCTATAAGAAGCACTCTAGTGAATGACCAAACCCATGGAAGATTCCTGGTTTTCTTTGTCCCAGTCTGGTATTATCTCCACATGTATGCAGTTACTTGTGCCTTTTTCTATACCTTTTGTTGCTTGAAATGTACAAAAATGTTTGAGGCTGTGAATATTTTTTTAGAGTTTTTTGGAAGGGGGTTTGTTAGACCTTGTCTTTTTTGCCATTTAGGTGTGCGTTATTATGGGCCTGAGAGATGCAGAAAGGAAAGGGTTAAGCATTTTAAGAGGAAGAAGATGCACTGAAAACAAAAACAAAAACAAAAAAACTTTTTTATATTGATTAAATGATTAAAAAGAAAACCAAACCCTTGCTCCTGTGTACAGAAGTTTATGATTCGTATTTATTATATGCTTTATTTAATTCTCGCAAAGTGCTTGTTTTTTTTTTTCTTGCATCCCTCTGATTGCCTATGGTTGTGCTTTAAACACTTGAGACTGCTTTACATTTGAAAAACGTGTTTACCCTGAACTTGTAAATGAAACTAGCACTTCCTCGAGGAGGGGGAGGTTTGTTCCCCGTGAGAGAAATTTTCACTCAAAAATAAAAAATAATCGTGAGCATCTCTCCCTCCTGCAGAACCCATCAAAGCACTTTTTAAAAAAGGGACACACACATTAAAAAAAAAAAAAAAAAGGAAAAAAAAGGAAAAAAGAAAAAAAAGAAGTTCTTCTTCAAAGATTTTACTGCAAGAACGTAGGAATGTATCGAATGTAACCCCGGTGCCAGGACTGGCCTCCTGCTTGCTTTAATCCTGCCATCCCACACCCGGCATCGCCCGGCATAGTCCTGCGTGTGCCTGAGAGCTCTGTTCTGGGCTCTGGAAGCCCTCTGTAAATGCCCAGCCTTGCTTTAAGGGTGGCAGTAAACGCTCAGCCTTGTGACTGTTTTTCCTCCATAGTTTTTAAGTCATGGACGAACTCCCTCCATCCCATCCCTGCTCAGCCCGGGCTGGTTTTGCTTCGCTGAGCTTTAGGGTTGCCGGAGGTGTTTGTGCTCTGCTCTGTAACTCCTGACTTACTGTGCCCGATTTTATTTGTATTTATTTATTTAAACAGAATATCACAGATGTAGCCCTTATTGCGCAGATGAGCCCTTTTTTGGTGTTTTGGAAGAAAAAGTTACAACACTGAGCGGTTAATGTTTGCAGTTGGCTTGTCCGGCATGCACGGTAACTTTTTCCAGAGCAAATTTTTCACTCTGACCATCTGTGGCAGAGCGATGGCCTCTACTGCCAATAGATGCGATACCAAATACAGAGAGACCCGATGGAGCCATTCCTCTCCGTCATGTCAACATGCTTTTTAAAATACAAATCTTCGATACATGTTTGCCCTAGCAGATAGCAGGCTCTTTACTACTTCAGAGGGTTTTCTGGTCTATGTAATGGAATCTGTACAAACCTTTTATTTTATTTTATTTTATTTTAACAAAAGAAAAAAAAAAAAAGAGAGAGAAGATGATAAAAATATTTAACCAGTGGACCAGTTCTTTCTTCTTTCAGAGCTGTTCCAGGTTATCGGGTACGTAATACACTTTTTTTAAAAAAAATAAAAAAAAAATAAAAAAAAAATCAAAGAAAACCCTGAATGAGAACATATTTCCTTGACAGACTTGATGAGCTACGAACTGTTCCCGTTTCATGGGCAAATACTATAGTTTTTTTAATAATCTGTGATTTTAATTTTTATTTTTTTTTGCTTTTCTTGTAAAGGGAATTAAGTACAAAAGAAGATATCATGGAAATAACATTAAGGCTGTGACACTGACCAAAACAATGTCCAGAATCCATTTCTACCTTAATTAGCACTTTTATTAAGTTTCCCTTTTTCCCATCTACCCCTCTCTGGCCCCCAGCCTGGAAGCTGGTCCTGCTTTCAAAGCCAGCCAGATCCCAGGGCAGAAGCCAAGGGCTGTGAGTTCAATTCAGCCCAGCATCTCTGCTCAGAGAAACTCCTAAGCACCAGCTTAAATCCTCCTTGTTTTAATAGCATTTGAGTGTGTGCTTAGTACTGAGATGCCTTGGAGCAGGCTGCTCAGCCCTGGTTGCGGTGAGCAGCCCTGGTTACCATCTACCCCTCCAAGTCCAGCGCCGGGTTTGAATTTCCTGGCTTCTGCCACTTTTTTCCCCCTTTGCCCTTGTCACACTCTTAACATTATTCCAAGGTAGCTTTTTGTATTTAATTTTTAAAATATATATATACATATAGAGAGAGAGAGAGACTGTACATAAAGAAAAACAATGCAGCAATTGTGCACTCAGCATCCTGTTTTCATTAGGTGCATTTGATACGAGCTTTGGGCTAGATCAAATTTGCTCATTTCTTTCTGTAACTGTATTGTAATCCTTGACCTGTTGATCCTTGGCACAGGTAGGTTTTTTTTGTGTGTTTCTTGTATTTTTTATTTTTTTTCCCCCTCCATCATTTCTGAACAGAGGGGGAAAAAAAAAAAAGTCTACCAAAATCCAGAAACCACTCAGTCCATTGCATTCTTTTTGTGTTTTTATTGTTATTTTATTTTTTATGATTTTTTAAAGCTTTTCCAGACGCTTAAGATGAATGGAAGCGTTCTGCATCTCGGCTGCAGGGCGTCACAGCTGGCACTGCACAGGGCACAATGGCCTGGCTGCCTTTGCGTGCAGCTGAAAAGTGGGGAGAGGAGGGAAGGCACCGTGCAGCTGTGAGATGCTCCCTGGATCATGCCCCACTCAGATCCTGCACCCACCGATGGCAGCCATGGAGCGGGTGCATGCGGGGACAGCTGAAAACTCAGGAGCAAGGCGAAAAAAAGCCACGCTGAGTCTCAACCTGGTTCAGCTTCCCAGTGCAGCAGCTGCAGGCACGGCGGGGAGGCTCTGGCTGGGGTGAAATGGTGCTTCATGCGATACCTAACAGGCGCAATATGGCCTATTATAGGCAAAAAGAATCATTATATATATATATATATATATTGATATTTAAGGGCTAATTATCCCGCTGACAGCTCAGAGCTCCACAGGAAGGGCGTCCTCCTCTGCGCCGGCACCAGCATCTCCGTCTGCGGGCAGGGCGGGCGTCCCTGGGGGCTGCTCCATCCCTGCCGTGCCATCACAGTGTGACCTTGAGCAATTTGGGGATCCCCTCAGCCTCGTACTCAGCCAAGGAGAGCAGCGGTGTGGCTCTGCTTACTTTCATCGAGTTGCACCTTATTTGTGGTGGGGCTGAAGACCCAGCTATCCCTGATGGCTGCATTTCCTACCCGGAGCACCCGCTGGCTTCTCACTTGGTGAAACCTTTCTGCAAGTCACAGCTTTTAATATCATTCTGTGTGTCCGGTCTGTCTGCAAAATAGGGATGACAAAATTGGGTTTCCCTTCCGCAAGGGCTGCAGGGATGGATAAGTTTATATCTGTGCAGGCACTTTGCAGAGGCAGGCAGCAGTATTGTTTTTAAAAGAATCTATTAAGCATGCAATTAGGCAAATTAGAAACCAAAGGCCGACCTTTGCCTTTCATCAGCAGGTGGAAATAACATCTCCTGCTTTTCTTCTGGCAGAGCTTCTTAATTTATAGTCAGTGAAGGCACATGGCCACTGGCTGCTCCTCCGTGCCCGGTGGGTCAGCCAAAGCCCTGCTCCAATATTCCCATCCCTGGCAAGCTGCTTGTGAAGTGCCCATGAATGCAAGTACTCAATGGCAAACGGATACTCTGGCATCTAAAAAATCATTTTGCAAGGAGAACTTGGCCTGTGCACTTGTATGTGAGCCTATGTGTTTCAGGAGTTTCAATAATGTATTTTTTCTTAGAGTTAAACATAAATTTAGCTTCTTTTATCAAGATTAAAGAGTGATTTGCAGGACAGAGCAGACCACGGGAGGAGAGGGGGGCAGCTGGTTCCCCGAATGCCCCCGTACCTTGAAGTAGGTCTCTGTCACCTCTAATTAGTCACAGGTTGTTGGCTGGATACCCCGGAACTGCAGCAGGAAACTCTTAAAAGTCATGATGAAGTAGCTCTGACTTTATGGCTTATGACTGGGAAATGTATTCTGTCACCTGCTCCTAATGGGGGACATTTCCCACCCGGGTGTCTATACGGTCTCACTCCTCGGTGGGGCTGGCTGATAAACCCACCCTCCTGTCCCCACCAGTGCGCTCACTTGACCCTATTGAGGCCATGGAGGAGGACAAATTTTGGGTGCCTGACCCCTCCTTGCAGTCAACCAGAGTAAAGCATCCTTCCTCCAAGCATCCTTTGAATTGTTGCCTATCAGCTCTATCGGAGCCACTTTAGGCCCACCTGGCCACCTCCCATCACGTCTCCTTAACCTCTACCAAAAAGATCTGCAAATCGGTTGGGTTTCCCTTAAGCCAGCTTTCACTTTTGCCTGTTTTTTGTTTCAAATCCACAAAAATAGCATCTGAACAAGCAATATACTTGGTCACACTGAAATCATTAAAATTATTCCATTTTCCATGCAAAATCGTAGACAATTTGATCTAGCCCTTTTCTGGTGTTTTTGCAACAGTTTTTAATTTGCTTACTTGGTTTCATCATGTGTTTTTCTTTTTTTCTTTCTTTTTTTTTTTTTTCTTCCTAGTATTTCCATCTATTGCACAGTATTTACAAATAAAACCATATTGTAAATTATTTACACAAAAAAGTAAAAAAAAAAAAATCAGTCCTGATGGCATAAAACCAATCTGTTTTCATTACTGAGATATGATGGCACTTACGATCACTTTAGTAAATGTAATGTAAAAAATAATAATAATAATAATGTGTACGCAAATTTAATATACATGGTTTCATGTAAGATAAATATTTGCCTTTTTTTCTAAAAGGTGTATGTATTCTGTAAGTGGAATAGTCTGTAGAAAGTTTCTATATGTTCTTAAAATGGCAATACATTCCAAAAAAAGGTACTGTAAATATGTACAGCGTACAATGTAATTTGGTAGTTTTGCCTGTAATTTTATTTTAACTCCAGTTTCTACACTTGCATCTTGCAATGTCTGTATGGTTATATCAGTGAAAAAAAAAAAAAAGAAAAAAGAAAAAAAAAAGGAAAAAAAAGAAAAAAAAAACAGGTAAAAGCACAGTCTGATGTAAAAAAAAAAAAATCAAAAAAATTTAAAAACACAAAAAAAAAACAAACAAAAAAAGAAGAAAAATACTCAGTATTTGATGTTTGTGACCCTTATTGTAAATGACATCTGTACTGTGAATGAGAAGTTTTTACAAGTATAATATTGCCTTTACTACAGCTCAGATTGTCTGCTCAGTCTGAGCATATTTTTAAAAAAATAGCATGTTGGAATAAATTTTAAAATCCCAACATATTACTACTTGCATGACTGGCAGTCTTTAATTTCCATTTTATTTAACCCAGACAGAGACCCAGGCTGTAAAACAACAGAGGCAAATTCGGATAACCCCCTGCTAAGCTCCAGGTCCCGCACCCCAGCCCTCTCCCTGAAGCACCCCAGCTGCCCCATCAGAAATGCCATAAATGTGTTTTTTAGTGTTCCCTCCTTGTGGTGCAGGGCAGCGAAGCAGAGTGATGCAGAGGGTGCTCTGCAGAGGCTGGTCCCAACTCAGTGCACAGATGGGCAGCAGCAGCACTGGGTTGGATTTTTTTTAAGCAGTGTCCCCCAAACCTGGGATGCTGCACAGTGTCTGTGCCTCCTCATCTCCCTACACCGTCCCCTGTCCCCAGGTGTGTCTGTCCCTCTGGAGGCGATTCGCCCCGCTGTGTCCTGCCCGTGTCAAACCCTTGGAGGGCCTGATCCGGCTGTCCTGGCCCGGCAAGGCTGCGCCCCAGAGCCAGCTCCCAGCCAGGGAGACGTGGGGAGGCTTTGCAAACCCCAGTGATGCTCCAGACTCTGTCCCACCAGGCTGTTGGGGTATGTACAAAATAAAAACCAGTGTGTTTTGGAGCAGGGAGGGAACCTGCTCCTTTCTTCTTCCTCCCTCGGCTGCAGGGAGCAGCTTGGGGGCTGGCAGTACCCCAGCACCCATGTGAACCCCAGCACCCACATGAACCCCAGCACCCCCACAAACCCCAGCCTTTCTGCTCCTGCTCTCCAGCTGATGCAAGGCTCCATGTATGCCTGAGGCCAGGTCACCTCCAGCACTGCTCCTGAAATGAACATGGCCATTAAAAAAAAAAAAAAAAAAAAAGAAAAAAGAAAAGCCTGTGATTTCCCCCTGCTACTCATCCTTCTGACAAAGCAGGCAGCCTTCAGCCCATCCACTCCTTTCTGCTCCAGTAAACCCTTACGGGCAGCTTCCCACCGTGCATCCTCACCCCGTCACCTCTTGTGGTCTGACTGGCCTTTGATGGACATCTGCAGACGAGTTCAGAGACAAAAGCAGAGGAACAGCGAGGGGAGGCTTTGCAAAATAGGTCAAGGAAGGCAATCTCTAGCTGATTTCTAGCAGTGACCAGGCAGCTGGGGCTGCACCAGCCAGCAGAACCAGCTGCTCTGTGTCCAAACATCAGAGCCTGCAGCCCAAATATTTGGCTCTGCTGGCCCTGTTTTCTGAGCACGGTGGCTGTGCTGGATAAGCAAGATGAGGGAAGGGGTGGGGAAGCTCATCTAGTCCCCATTACGTCTCACAAATGCCACACTTCTGCGTGACTGGGAAGGAGAGGTGGTGGCAGGGGCATCTCCAACCTCTGCCCTCCTCCTCTCCAGCTTTATAAGAATCACTGCTCTTTCATTTAATTGCCAGCCAGGCAGAATGTACCTGTCCCCTACACTCAGCTTGGGAAGCAGACAACTGCTCTGTGCCTCAGTTTCCCCAATTGCAGATAGCAATAGTCGTACAGCTATGAAAACTCCAGTGGTCAAAGTGTATGCAGCAGCAAGGGCTAAAGCTGCACAAATTGGGTGACATCTCCCCAGGGTTTTTCTCATGCTGTAAAGGCTGAGGAGGCTTTGGGTGGTGGGTGCTGTGCTCTGCACCCTTGGGCACAGCTCTCCCTGCTCCAAAAACTGGGGCTGTGCAAGGTGCATGAGGTATGGCTCCAACATTCTTGGTCCATGCACCCAAACAGACTCTGTAGGCTTGGGGAAATGTGTGAAAGTCAGGGCTTGGGGAAGATCAGGACCTTTATTACCCCAATAACACCTTATATTTTCCTTTATGGTAGTTGAAAGCAATGAGCATTAGCTGGCAGCTGCGCGATGGTGATGTTTGTTCCAGATATGCTGCCAGCCCCTCCAGTGTGTGCTTCAGCCACTGAATGGAGGAATCATTTTTCCTTTAAAGAGAAGAGTTTCTCCAATTCTTAAAACCAGAGAGGCTTTAAAGGCAGCCAGAGCTGTCTGGAGAACGCTGCAGCTAAACCCTGTTAATCTCTCAAGCCTGGAACAAATTTGGTTTACACAAATCTCCAGAGTGGCTCCAGTTCATCAGGTGTCCCAAGAAATTCCTTCCCCCTGAAAACTCTTTGTTTTCTAGACACAGAGACCAGACATTTCCTCCCTTGTGAAGCCAAGTGTTGCATCAAAATATTAAGAGTCCTTTGGCTGATGTTACAGGTCAGTTCCCACTGCGATGCAGTTGCCCATCACATTCAGAAGGTTGTGACAGTACTGCAGGAAATCAGCACTTCTCTCTGGGAGTCTCAAAATTCCTTGGTTTGGAAATACCTGAGAGCTGCAGTGAAGTGGCCTTCCCTTCTCCCCAGATTCAGACTTCCAGCAGCTTAGGAGCTCAACTCGGAACCTAAAAAAAATTAATTTTTGTTATAACCAGGTCTTTATGAGCATTGCAGACATAAAAGTACCTTCAGAAGCCTGATCCCTTCATTCCTTGACTTCTTGTAGGGGCTCTTGGCTGAAGGAGGCAGAATACCGTGCCGAGGGGCTGAGTTGGAAGATGTGGGTCAGCACCACTGCTGGGAAGAGCTGATGAGTTCATGCAGAGTGGCTGCCTTGAAGAAAACGATCTGTTTACCCACAGTTGTTCTGCATTCTTGCACAAAGCTACACCGAAGGGAGCTGCCAGTGTGGGAGGAATAACCCAAGGAATAACACAGAGGAAAGACCTGGGGACAGGGGTGAAGCGATGCCTCCAGGGAGATGCAGCAGGACAGAAGCCAAGATGGGCTGGAGGTGGGCATGGACAAATGTGCACAGGAAGAAGCAGCCAAGCCTGTGAGTTTTTGGTTGGGTTCTAGTTTTGTTTTTGTGCACTAGCATCAGTGCAAAGGTTGTGAATGTTCCCCAAGGGTGGAGCTGGCAGAGCTTTCTGGAAAAGACCTGAGAAAGAGAAGTTGACAGCCACTGAGAAGAGTGTTGGTCTCTGATCCTGACATTGAAAGTCTGGACTGAATGCAGCTCACACAACGTTTATGAGGGATGAAGAAAGAGCACATAAACCTCTTTTTTTTTTTTTTTTCTTTTTCTTTTTCTTTTTCCTTTTCTTTTTCTTTTTCTTTGATTTGTCTTGGTGCTCTGTATCCTATGTGCCTCTGGGTGTAGCAGCATCACCTTGCTGGGCTTGAATGTCTTCCATGAGCTGCTGGTTGCAGGGTGTCAGAAGAAATGCCTTTGAGGACTTGGAGGGTTTTCCCAAGCACAGGATGGGTGCCCAGTTCCCCAGGTGCCTTGAGGGGCAGCTCTGGCTCCATCTGTGCTCCTGGGCCCCCTCAGAGCAGCATGTTACCCGTGGGAGCCTCTGGGACTGGAGCTGTCCCCTTAGCCAGCCCCTTAGAGGAAGGAACTGTAGCTTGTTTCTTTGGGCAGCGTGAGAAGGGCTCATGCTTGGGAACAAGATGTCCTCACATCAGAAGTGGCTTCATGGCTTCTGTGAATCCCTGCAGCTACGTTAGCTATCCCTGCTCCCTGCTGTGTGCTGGGGCCCTTGTGGGATCCTGCCCATGCCTGGGGGTGCCACAGAGTGGGGTTGTGCTTTATAGAGTGAAGAGGTACCCAGGGGGCTACAAGGGGACAGGGGACCCTTCCCCAGGGATATTGGGGCTCCCCACATCCCACTTCCCCTTGCTGGGGCTCAGACAGACAGAAGGAAGGATGTGGTAGGGGCAGAGAGAGGGGTGGAGGCAGCACACCAATGCACGAGGTGTGTGTGTGTGTCCAACTGAGAGCTGGGAACATGGCAAAACACGTGGCGGGGGGGAGGCAGCCCCTGTCCCTCTGCCTGGGGGAGAGACTTGGTCTCCTCCCCACCGCAGCCAGATGGCTCAGGGATGGAGCTGGTGCTTTGTCCCCCGAGGAGGTGTTTTTGCTGGAAGGGCTGGCACAGCCGCCACGGGCTGATGCTCGTTGTTATGACAACAGGAGGAGGCTGCTGTGTGCGAGTGGAGCAGGGGAGGAAGGGAAGGGAAACGGATGGTGGAGGAGAGGGGCTTAGCCAACAAGAGGTCAGGCGTGGGGGCAGCAGGCGTAGTGCAGGGATGGAGGACACCCTTGGGGATGTGGACATCACGGGGCACCAGGAGGTTTTGCACCTTCTGTCTCATGACACTGCTGTGCACAGGAAGGGTCTGGGCATGCCTGCGATGCTGCATGCCAGCAGCTGAAACCTTGCTGGCATCACACACGCGGCTGCTGGGACCCATGTGGTGGGCACAGCCTGGGAAAATCATGCCCAGTGCAACAGCCTCTGCTAATTATTGCAACAGATCCCTCATGGGGAGTGCTGGCAGCCGAAGCATGACTTCATTCTCCTTGCAGATATTTCTTGGAATGTTAGCAAGACAAATAAAAAAAAAATCACCTAATAACAAAGTTCGTGTCCAGCTGAAGTCATCAGTACCCCCTCAGAGCCTCTCCTGCCTAAAAATGGGGTAGCATAAAATCAAGGGATGGAGGAAGCTGCAGGGGTAAGTCCAGAGTTTCAGCTTGTGCTTTTCATTTTAATCAGGTGTCTCAGAATGTGTGTTTCTTTGTGAAGCTGCAGCTCCTGAACCCAGATGATTAAGTGAAAACTTCGGCTTTCGTCTTTGACAAGATGCAAACAACCATATCTTCTGTGTTATGGAGGAAAATTGGAGTCATGGCCTCTGTTCTTGCTGAGAGGGATTAACCCGTGACATTTGTAACTCTGCCACTGTCTTCCTGTGAGCCCTGGTCACATCCCTCAGCGTTACTCTGACATCTCTACATTTTAACACTCCTAAAGTCTTCAAGACCAGACTGGATTAAGTCCAGAATGAACTGGTCTGATCTTGCAGCTAACCTTGACATCTGCACCTTTCCAACCCTTCTAAGTGTGAACATGAACATGTAAGAAGGATGAAGGAGTTGGAGGTACTCAGAAGCTACAGCAAGGGCAACACCAGCCTGACTTTGCACTGGGGCTCTGGGAGTCAACCGCATCCTACTGCTGCTACCTGCTCCTAGCTGTGGTGTTGAAAGGACATGGGTAACTTGCCCTTAGGTCCCATCTTTACTCAGGTAACCAGCAGCCAATTTAAACCTCACAAAACGCCTGTGAGATGAGTCAGCTTTATCCTTCCTTGCCTTACAGATCAGCTACAAAAACGACATGGTCTCAGTAAGAGTCAGTTGTGGAGGAGAATTTATTCTATGTATTATTTATCTCAGAAGGTCTTCCTGAGCTTCAGCTGGTAGTTGAAAGGCAGCTTAGGCCACAGCCATGCCCAGTTGTTTCATTCCTAAAGAAATGAGAGGTTCCAGCTGAAATATCTGGGTTAGGAGGTGAAATACTAAACTCCCAGAGAGAGCTGGGTTGGGTTCATGGTCAGAACATTTGGTTAAACCTTTGGTCCTATAAACTGCGTGAGCACTGGGAATTCCCAGGCATGTCTGCCACTGCTAGCACTGACTTTTTCCAGTCTTGCAATGCATTTGACTTACAGCTTCAGTTCCTGGAAATGAGTTACTAACTGAAAATATTACTTTTTAATTTAAACAATAGATTTCTAAAAATCATGGTTGTGGGAAAAAAAAAAAAAAAAAAAAAAGCTGGAAATCATGACCTTACTGTTCTTAGTATAAGGTAAATATGAAGAATGTAAAAGGCATTATTCTTTTAACCTCATAACTTTGAAGACTTCACTTAGGACTTTTCAATACTCTGTGCCAACAGTGCCATGTCTGAACACTGAGCTTCAGTGGAGATCTCTAGTTTTAAAATATCTGTAACCCATTAGAATACAAAATTCTTAGAGAAGTCAGACTAGGTGAAAATCAGGCCATGTTTTAAGGTAAGGATTACGCTAAAGGCAGGTCTTATATTTTTTGATAAGCTCTCTATTAATGTCTTTTGGTCTAGGGCACATATGGCCCAGCTCATGGCTGAGCAATGATGGCACCTGAGCATCCCGGAAGTGTTTTAAGTATTGACTGATCCTCCTCAGGGACAGATGGACCAGAAAGTCTCCTCAGAGCTCATTTTCTACTCCTGCCTGACTATTTGTGTTTATACAGTTATCGCCTGCTTTCTATCACATTTTCCTATGACATGATACCCTTACAGAATGGATATGGTGGGGTTCAGGGGTTCAGGTTACAACATTGCAGCATCACAGGTGATTTTGTTCTTTCCTTAAACAGGTATTTATTAGATGATGAAAAACAAGATAACCTGTCTCTGTCTTGATAGACATGTATGGTTGACAGACAATTCTCAGTGCCGGCCTTCTACTGTAATTTTAAAGACACCATCTTGTCCCATGCCTGAAGCATGTTGCAGCACACCATTACATCCCGGCTCATCCCAGTCTGTGGCTATGTTTGAAGGATTGTCACACTGCTTTAAAAAGAGGGAATATATCGTTGGCACTTTGTCTTCTTTCCAAACATCAAATGGCAAATTTTACTACAATTCTTCGCCTAAATAAAGACTCTGAACTCCTTCCTCAGAAACAAACCCCGCAATCCCCAAATTCTCATGTGTCACCAGGAGCTGGTGCTTTAAATTCTTCTCTCACAACCGAGCAAGCAGCATGAGACCCACAGGCTGCTCACAGCAGAAAAAGTAATGGCTATTGCTAACAGCAAACCTATCTGCCTGGTGCTTTTATATATCTGTCTGGAGACCTAATAAGCACTGAATTGGTGTGTGATTTAATGAGTCAAACTTCAAAGCTGCTGTTTCAACACCTAATTCACTCATCTGGACTAATAACCGAAATGGGTGGCATTTTTTTTATTTCCTTCTGGCAATTTATTATTTACTCAGTTGTTTTACAGCTCCTAATTTAATAAGTGCAATAACCCAGGGGTACAGCTTCAGGAAGGAGGAGAAACAGAAATCCTGCAGTCTCTCCTACAAACTGCTTTGGTGGACACCAGAAGTCCTATTATAACATTTAGGTCTTTTGTGCCGTTGGCAAGGAAGAGACTTTGAGTGTTGTGCATCACCAGACAGCCTCCATTTCCAAAATGTGTCATCGAGCTGCTGAAATGGGAGGACGGCAGCACTGGCTCTTCTCCTGTGGATTTGCATCAGCAGTGTTGAGTGTGTCTGGCTGGGCAGTGGAGAGATGCTGCTCTCCTGAACCCCAGGGACACCCCAAAATTCTGTTCTCTAAGCAGCATGGCTCAGTTTTGGGACCTCCTCTCTCTGCTTCCCTTTCCAGGGATGTGTGAGAGAGTGCAACAACCTTGTCTGAATTGTTTCTTTGTCGGTTAAATTTATGTCCACAAAATCCACTCTGTTTTCCAGCAAGGCTGAGGGGTATACTCCTCAGGATGACTCTAAGAGGTGTAGAGGACTTTTTGGTGGTGGATGATCAAGGGCAGAAGTTTCCAGGATCCTTCTAGGGACTTGCAAACAGCTCTGGGTGTAAAGGAGAGAGCCCAAAGCTCACTATGGTTCTGAACCTCTGTCTGCCCAATGAGGAGGATAAATAAGAAATCTTTGTGCCCTTGCATCACACTGACAGCTTCCACACTGTTGCATCATCCAGAATTGCCTGCTTGATCTTTTTGCTGGCTTCATCCCACCTGAAGCATCCTTTAGGTCATGCAGCTAACTGGGTCTCCTTGGATATTTCTCAGTCAGGAGAAATCTGAGCACAGCCATCTCACTGAGATACCCTTCAGGGTGCAGGAATGATTACTCCAAGCTGTTGCACTGAGATATGCTTGGAGCACAATCCGACATATTCACAATAACTGCTGTCCTTCCCCTTCCACATTTCTCATTGCCGGGTTTCAAAGCACTTTTGCAGACATTAAAGAGCTGTTCCCCAGAACCCCAGAGGCTGCGGCTAAACTGAGCTTGCTCTGAAATGTTCCCACTGTTGCTGTGATACCAGTGAGAGCTCACACCAGCCGCTAGCCTTTTTATTACAGCCTAAAGTAGCTCAGAGGTTAGGTCATTTTACAGATAAAGGACTCAGCCAGAGATCTTACTGTTAGCCACTGGCAGAACAAGGGATGCTGCTTGGGATTCATCATCTCTTTCAGCAAACCCACATCCTCCTTTTTGTGCCCACCCGCCTCCCCTCACCTTATTCATCTTCTGGGCACTGGCCGTGCTTTTTGCAAAAATGCAGTGTTGAAAGTGTTATGGTGTTGTGTAGCCTGTCTGCTAATCAGACAGCCCCATAGAAGGAAAAAATCCTTATATACCTGCAGCTTATTCCCTTGCTGCTAATTAACATGTGATCTATTTTCCTCTGTTTTTAAGTGGGAAAATAGACTCAAACATAGCTTGTGCTCTGAAGAGCCACATTCCTGGCCCATGAGCTATTCCCAAAAGGCTGCTCTGAGAGCATCCAAGGCAAAAAAAAAACAAAAAAACAAAAAAACAAAAAAACCCTGCTCAGTTTTCCTAACTGCAGAGCACAATGGAAAGGGTCTGTGTTTCCCATTTTGGACTGCCGATAATTGAAGCCAGCAAAAATCACAGCCAGACCTGATTTTAGAGGTGGGCAGGCAGAGACCTAGCTGGGCTCCAGGCCATGGGACTGGGCTAAAGCAAGGCAGCAAGGCAAGCATCACTGGTCCTGGGGAGCAGGAAGGGGCCTCAGAAGCAAATGGCAGCTTCAGTCACAGGCCTCCCTGCACAGAGATGAAAGGGAGAATCATCCCTGTCTGTCATCCTGCAGGGACATCTGTATCAGTACAGATGGGTGTGCAGGGCTGAGCTGCTGGAGTTACATCTGCATGGGAAAAAACAGCACAGCCCAGAGAAGGCTCAGCAGCCTATGCTTGGGTATGCAGCATGTGCTGCAGGTCTGGCCGTGGTCTTGCTACACCAGTCTTGAGCTGTGCTTTATCTAGTGAAACCTGAAACTAATGCATGCATTTTGAAAGCCCTGAGCACAGTGGTGAGTGATGAATTGTAGGCACCACGATGAGATCAGGGACCACAAGTGGTGATTTGTAAACCCAGGACATCCTAAAAGCTCTCCCGAGCCTGGCCCACAGCTAGAACAGACACAAGGTTGGTTCATCTTTTCACCCCCTGCATTTCATTTGTGTGCTGCTAAACCATGGAGCAAAGTGTAAAATCCCACAGCCAAAGAACTCCATCTCTCTTTGCCTCCCAAAAGGGCTGGCAGAGAAGGAATGTCCCAGAGGCTGGGCTGAGGTTAAAGGAGATAGAAAGTAGCTAACTGCACTCTCTGTCACCTTGTAGAGGGGTGCAGAGTAGTGCTGATAGCATAGTACCCATGTGTGTAGCCACGTCAGGGTGTGTGCCCAGCATGGGGTGTTACATTTGACTGCAGAGACCCAGATGTGTGGCTACAAGGAGCTACGTGTGGCAGCTCTGTATGCATACACAGATAAATCTGCCTCTGGTTATCATTGTCATGGTGTGCACAGGTTTGTCATCTGTATCACTGCAAACCCCATGGTGCCAGCACCCTGCCTTGCCCAAGAGACTGGCAATGCCTGACAAATCTCCCGGCCTGTGATGAATGTTCACACCAACAGTTTGCACTGGAGACATCCAGCTGCATCTGCGAGCATTGGGCAAGGAGATGAGCAAGGGTGATGTATCTTCGGCAGGTGGGACACAGCCCTGATGTAATGGGCCAGGGCAGCACTCAGGGATCAACCTGTAAATGCAGCAAAGGTTGTAACGGGATACTGCCAATAACCGAGATATTTCTGGCTGTTTAGTTAAGCCTGAGCAGACTTTCTAGGGCAGAACACCTTTGTGCCGCTTGGGAGTCCATCCATGGTTGTGGGGACCTCACTTGCGGGACCTTGTCAGTCTGGGCTGCTGCTCCCAAAGCCAGCCCCTGCTCTTTCACCTGGTCCTTGGCCATGGCTGTGCTGGCCTCAGGCCTGCCAGGCTGTAGGAGCTGTGCTGGTGGCATTGGTGGCACAGGCTCCAGTTTCCACTGATTCCCCACAAACTAAGGCAGCTTGTCCTTTGTCAGCTGGCTTTGAGTCACAACAAACATGGTGGGTGGCTTCCTGGCATGATGTGCCATGTCCCCAAACTGCTCTGGCACTCAGAACCTGCAGCTGAGGTACCCATGCTGGGACCCACCTCAGGAACACCCAGACTGGGTGTCCATCACAGGCTTCCTTAATTTTCTTCCTTCTCCTCCTTGCTTGACTGAAGATGGTCATAACCATCCCCAGTCACTGTGGCCACATGCCCCCTAAGTCCCAAACACTTTTGAGGTACCCGGCCCACCAGCAGCCCCTCAGCCAACCCTTGAGCAGCACCACCTTATCACTAAGCCCCACTTCTGCATCAGTCTTGCATGCAGATCTAAAATCAAACCAAGCTTGGCCACTTCCAGTGCCACCAGTGTCCCACCCACCCCTTGCAGTACTGGACATATATGCCCTTGTTTCTACAGCAAGGTGATGGAGCCATATTGTCATCTCATTTCCTGGGGCCAGATCCTGGTCACAACCATTTCTTGATGGCTTGGCTGGGTTTGCAGCCCACATGGAGGTGGCTGCATGTATCCTCCGGCCCCGTCATCACTGCCTGTCTGACGGACGGATGGTCATACAGTGGTGATAAGAGGGGATCAGATTGCTGACAGATGGTATTAAAATGAGCTTTCAGGAATGAAACATGAAAAGATTGGATTAGCACGACTGTGGGTGCCCATGCCAATGACTGCTGGAGCGCAGCCCCACTCCTCACAGTCTCACATCAGGCAGGTGTTATCGGCAAAGATTTTGCTTTAAGAGAAATTAATGATTTTTCTCAAGCACTCTTGTCTCTTTAATTAAATTGCCTGAGGAAGCTGTCAGTCAAGCAGTGGAAGTTACAGCCCTGCTGCCAAACAGCCATTCGGCCAAATGAGCATTTTGTGCTCGTGATGCTCACGAAGGAGTCAGAATCCCTACTATCACCCATGGGAGCAGGACTGCCTGGAGGTGTCCCCATGCGTCACCCTGGAGACAAAAAGAGTCTCCTGGGCCCAGCTTCTTCCATAGGTATCCCTGAGCCTGGCATGCATATCTGGTTTGAGGCCAGATGGAAGAAAGGAATGGGTTTTCCTCTAACCCAAGCAGCAGGCTTCCCCAGCAGGGTCTGGTTCTGTCTGCCTTCATCCTCATCCCTGACACCATGCCATTGAATTGGTGTTGAGCAGCCCACAGACCCTCTCTTCACTGATGCTTATGTTGCCCAAGAACTAAAATGGATCTTTTCCACCTCCCTTTATTCCAGAATTGACCACAGTATGTGCCCCACCTGGTCTTCCTCCAACCAAGAGCCCCATGTGGGTCATCTCCTCTGAGGGCAGGATGTTGGAAAAGGGAGCAGAAAGAGGAAGATGAGGACCCTGGCAAATTGGGAGAGGTTGGCTGGAACAAGGGCTCCTGGAGAAGGTGCCTCTTTCCCTTCTTTCTGCCCTACAGCCACATCTCACCACTGCGACAGGTCACCTCCATGGTGTGAACTATCAATTGAAGGGGTTTAAACAAGGTTTCTTCTGCCCTAATACATGACTGATGTTGATTACACTACAGGGGGTACAACTGCAACGCCATCCTTCTAGACTGGCTTAAGCCTTTTTATTAAAGCACTGGGGCAGGAGTTGAGGTTTCAGGGCTTCCACCCTTCATATCAGAAAATTGCTTCCTTGCCTGGGGATTCAGCACCATAAGCTACATAAGGGGAAGCATATCCTTAAATGACTGATACGGATGGGGACAAGCATGTTGTGATGCCAGGCTGGAGGCATGCACAAACCCTTGGTGTCAAGCAGGGATGCTCGGGGTTGGTGGTGCACCAGCTCTCAGCCATTGCATCAGCTCTGCGGCAAGCCTGCCACCAGCGCACACTCGCAGCAGGACCTGCCTGGTTGGGGTGTGAATTATGCATGTCCACCGGGTGCCATCTAGTGGGATTTTATTTTAACATCCATATTCCCTTAAAAAAGAAACCTCATTTTTTTCTTTCCCAGTCCAACCACACAGCATTGTGCATGAATTCAATGCGTGAATGTGTGAGTGTGTCTGAGAGTGAGAGAACAAACTAATTAATGCAAATTTTCTGTATCGCACACTCTCCCAGCAGCTCCTTTCCAATTGCTTTTGTGCATCTCCCTTCCTTGCATCACGTCTGCATTTTCTGGCATGTTATCGATCTTGATTTAGAGTGGAAAGCCCACAAAGAAACTATTTCATGTTTTCACTTGTATTTAAGGGGCCGCATAAGTCAGTGGTATAGAGGGTGAATGAGCATTGTATGATCAAGACACCTTTGTGAAAGACCTCCTAAAGAAATGACTGCATTGTTCCTAAGCCTAGACATGTACGTCGCTTACCGTACGCAGTTTCAGGCACCACAGTATAAGAAAGATAAAAAACTGTTAGCGAGTGTCCAGAGGAGGGCTATGAAGATGGTGAAGGGTCTAGAGGGCAAAGTGTGTGAGTCGTGGCTGAGGTCCCTTGGTTTGTTCAGCCCAGAGCAGAGCAGGCTGAGGGGAGGCCTCATGGCGGCCTGCAGCTCCCTCACGAGGGGGGCGGAAGGGCAGGCGCTGAGCTCTGCTCCCTGGGGACAGTGCCAGGGCCTGAGGGAACGGTGTAGAGCTGGAACAGGGGAGGGTCAGCAATAGAGATCAACACCAGAGATAAGGGGAGAGCAACAACAGGATCTGGAGGTGAGAAGGACCATTGCTGTGCTGAGGAAAGTTTTAAAGCTGCAGGAGACTTGGCCGTTGAGTGGCCATATTAGCTATGATTAGGATTTCACTGGATTCCGTCTTGCCCCTTACCATGCTCCCAGCCCTCCTCACCCAGCAGCTGATCTGTCACCAGCTCTTGAACCTGTCAGCTGGAGGCTGCTCATCTCTGCTGGCTGCTGTGGACCAGGGAGATGTTCCCTCGCAGAAATAATGGAGAAGTAATGTGGGGGATGCAGCTTTCAGGGATCAGCCCCAGTGGTCAGTGATGGTCCCTGAATCAGACTCAAGAGCTAATCATTTCAGCCTGTATTAGGAAGATGCAACGTTTTCTTGAAGCAAAATGCAATATAATAGTGGGAGGTGGCCTCATTTGTTGAAAAAATCTTAGATTTGAAAAGTTTTTCTTTTTGAGATAGAGTAAGGAGGGGATGCCATTGCAGCTATGGTGTATTTATACATTAAATGAAAAGTAAGACTTTGTGGTCTAAGTAATTCATGTACATTTTTTTTTAATATACATTTATACATATACAAATGTAAATGGTATATACACACATAATGTATACCACACACACATATACAAAACACACACACATATATATAGTTACTGAGATTTTAAAAATATGTAGCAGAATAACTGCTACACTGAATTATTCTGCCTATTCAAGAAATATGGTGGATGTCTGATACATTCTGGCTGTTGAGAGAGTTAAGAATTGTCAGAAAGATATTTGCCTCTTCACGCTTCCTTTGTGCTCATAGTGTGTCTGAATTCTTAAGAAGCAGAAAACTATTCAGTCTATCAAAAGCCATTGACAATAATTGACCCCAAATTCACATATCTTTTAAAATAAAATGAGACAGCTATAAAGATAGGACTGTCAGAATGGTGTTAGGTCTGCTACCTTTTGTGGGACCATTAAGTTTCTGTCAGGGTCTCAGTCATGGACAGCATTCATCATATTTTCCTCACTTCTTACTGAAAATCTCCACCTGCAAATGACTTGTTCAAGAAAGAGCTGAGTAAAGTCCAGAGGAGATGACAAAGCAAAAAGATAGATACTTAGGTATCTCCTTGGCTTTATTTGCACACTCATCAACAGGAGATAATAATAATAAAAAAAAAAAAAAAAAAAAAAAAAAAAAGACTACATCTGCATCATCACTACAGGCAAGAAAGCCTGCCTGCAAGCATTAGCCCCAAGGTGTGGTAGTGCTTTGGAAGGTCGATCCAGGTTAATAGGAGCGGTCTCCTTTGTGGCTTTTTATTGTTCTGCCTCCTACCCAGTATGCCCCCATGCAAGAAAGAGAAAGAAAGGATTTCATTGAATCTCAAACTCAGGTGGAGGTTTGGGTACCCAGTTAGCATCATTGGGCCTGGAAACATTTCACTTGGCTCTTCACTCTGGCTTTTGTCTCCATACTTTTGGCTGCTATCATTATTTGCTGTAATTCATCCTCAGATAGCCTTGGTGCCTGGAGGAGCCTCACTGTGAAAAGGTTCCGTGTTTATTCACTCGAGCAGCCTGCCACTCCACTCAGGCAATTCTTGCTCATATTTCACTTATAGAGGAAGAAAAGAGCAGTTATTTAACTTATTCCAAGTGAGTTCACCTTCTCAATGAGGTTGATGATAGCGATACCATGGACTGATGCAGATAGGGGAGCACAGCCACATACTGTAGGTGTGAGTCACCATCAGCCTATTACCGCCAGTGCTCTGGGACTTGCCAGCAGTGTGTTAAAAGGTCGTCACCTGAAATTGTTCTTCCTGTTCTTACTACTGCACCCAAGATCCATTGGATAGTGTGATGTCATGATCAAAGGGAAAATATCCTGGCTGCTGAGATTTCTTTTGGAATTAAGGACTTTGTGGTGTGCTCCATCCTTGGTGGGAGCACAGCCATTGTCATGTCCTACCATTGTTTCTCCAGAAGAGCTGGACTCGCGGGTGGGGTATGCATTTAAGGCTGGCTCGGGCTGCTGGGCACATGCCATAGCCTGACACACTGTTTATCTAAAGCATATTCCAATTTGGACCACTCTGCTCTCAAGAGACTGTGGCCACAGCCAACATGGAAGCAGCAAGGAGGCCCCTTTGGGAATTTGGCCCAAACAGAGTCGAAGCTGTTGGTGGCGATCCAAGAATTTTAATTGATTCTGCCAACACACACACCCTCAGCACTCAGAGGGGCTTAGCGTTGGCCTGCATGTGCAAAATGTTGCCCCAGGGGCCTGCTGACATTGCACACTGCTGGCACACTCACCACCTGGCACCAGGGCTTGGACGGGACCATGGTGTTCAGGCCCCACTTGGCACCAGCTGCCAACAAGCTCCCAAGGGGAGACCATAGATGAAAAAGCAGAGCGTCCAGACAGGATCTGCAGAGAGCAGTCACTGCAAGGACACCATTGGGTTTGCTACCATGCAAGCAGAGACATGCAACCTTCCCTCACCATCAGGACAACTGGTCGGGGAATGCTGCTATCAAACCTGCCTGGGACAGAGAACAAAATCACCAGAGGTGGCTAATTAACAGCCATGGCCCTGTTACACAAGTATCCGTAGGACCATATTACTTCTCTGGTGTTCTACGCATGCTACTCAGAGTGCAACAGGGATGTGGTGCTCTAATGTGTGTACAACAGGGGTGTGGTGTTCTAAACTCACCTTGGGAGCACTTAGCAGCCTTTTTACATTGGCATCGGTTTCCCAGGGAAGGATGACCCACCAGACTGCCTGATATTCTCTCCTAATTAGGCAGGGATGGGGGACTGGGACACTGGGCCCAAATTAGCTGTCTCTCGTTAACTTTCTTGACTCATCCCGACTCGCCACACATGGAATGGCTGCTGCTGCGCTTGATGCCTCTCAGACAGCACAAGAAGTGATGGAAAGCACCTTGATCATGGGTCAGCTTGGTTGAGGGAATGAAGCAGGTTGGACGGGAAATAGCTATTGCTAATCTGAATGAAGCAGGGATGTTTATACTGGGTTAGTAAAAGAAGGCTATTTTTCTTCAGTCTCCCCTCTGAGAGCTGGGATCCGGAGAGCTTGACGGTCCAATTTGAACAGTCTTTGTCATGTTGATTCTGGTGGCAAGCCAGAATGCAGAGAAATAGAAAAAGACTGAAAAATCAAAGTTCTAAAAAAAAACCCTAACTGATCACTTTGTGCTTGATGTAGGGGCATAGGCAAAAGTTTCACTGCTTTCCTCCAGTGCAATTTTGCCAGTGTCCCACTACTTCTTTTCCTGCATGTGCACTACTGCAAGGACAGATGGATGGGGCTGTGGATGGGCTCAGCTCAGAAATTGGCCAGCTTTCCATGAAGGCCTCACCTGGAGAGCTCTGCTCCTTGTCCTGAGGCCGCATGATCCTGGATTGCTGAAACTTTTGGTAGCTCCTAACCAGAGCCTGGAGCCTAGACTTCCAGCACAGTGAAGCCATGAAGCATTGCAGCTTCTTTTTGCTCGCCTTACATCACCGCACTAGAGCAAGCAAACAAAACGCATGTAATCAAGAGAGGCGAACGTGACAAGAGCGATAACTCACATGCCTCTCTGCTTGCTCACCCAGAGTAAGTTAGGCAGAAGCTATATATAGAAGTGAGATTGCTAATAATTGGCACGGGAAAGCCTTCAGCGTCTCCATTCAGTTCATTTACACCTCCCACAAAGAAGACAAAGAAAGCTTCTTTGAAGGGCTGCCAGCCTGCTGCCATCTGAGTCAGTCACTCAGCCACAGGCTCTAGTGCAGCCTCTGCTACCCGATGTCATGCACGTCGAGGACTGGATTCACAACTCAGTTACCTCCGGGTGAACTTCTGTGCCAAGGTCATGCCAGCATTGCTAAAATCAGCATCAGGCCTCTCTGTCCCTGTACCAGTTATTGACACTCCCCCCCGCCCCCAAATCCTCAGGCTCAGCAAGAAGCGGGCATGCATTGGAGAAAATCATTTGCCTTTGATTTTACACCTCCTTTTCCTGACCAGACATCGCAGGCTCCTTGGTAAAGATGACCGACAGTGCGTAACCCCAGCACTCACTGCTTGTTATTTAAATGCTGAAAAAAATTCCTAATGTCAAGGAAGGTAATGTTTTAAGCATCTGGACATCTTTTGCATGGAAATATTTTAATTATTTTCTCAAGGTAAATATTTTGTGTTATAATAGTTTTCTGCAGCTGATTGGTATTAAATGTATGTTTGAGACATAAGATTGAGTAACTGTACCTGAGTTATACCCATGCTCTGTCCTCCATGGGACCTCTGGCAATGTTGGTGTAAGGCTCAGGCTGAGTATTATGTGAGGTATGGCAGAGGTTTGGCATCTTTCCCAGGCTCTTTGTCGTGGTTTTGACTGGGACAGGAGAGCTCAGCTGAAGATGTACAGCCAGCTTGTGACAGTCACAACGTGCACTGCAGCAGTGGCAGGCAAACCAAGTTGAGATGCACTAATTACAGAGCAATAGTCAAATATTAATACTTTTTTCATCGTTAAGAACATGGCTGGGTTTAAACATGGAGGCATAAAACCATCAAGTCTATCCTGATAGCAAAGTGGCTGCCCTGCCTTGCAAGGTGCAAAGGAGGTGAATGTGAGATTTTTCATGGTCTTGTGCTTAATAGGATGGCAATTAATATTGGAGATGTGATCTGTGCTCGCCAGACATGCCCTGGTGTTTCTGGATAAGTTACACAGGACCTGAACTGCATAGGCATTTGGGTGCTTGGGGTCATATCTACCCTGCCGACTTCAGGCATGTAATTTGAGCATTATCTTCCAGAAATTTTACAAGCCTCGCCTCAGGGAGGGTCAGAAAAGGCATCTGGCCTAGAGTAACCATGTCAGTCACAGGAGATGCTGTTGTCTTGGAGAATCTGCAGAAAATGAGCTAAGCAGCCTCAATTAGGTATTCCTCTCTCTTTGGACAGCATATTGCCTAAGTAATTCCAGAAATGTCCACCTCCCCAGAGAGAATATTAGGATGCTACTGGAAATGGCATTTTTCTTCATCAGCTGGGAGCCAGCCTGGTTCCTGTCTGAAAACGGTGGGCATGAGGGTGGGTGCTGGCCACTTGGTGTGTCATCATCTCTCCAATCACACACTTACAAACTTGTTTTTACAGCCCCTCTGTCTGCTTTTTTTTTTTTTTTTTTTTTTTCATTGAATAAATAAATTATCCAAAGCTAGACTTTATCCAGCTCTGCCCTCATACAGAGGAGTGCTGCAACTGCAGGGCATCCAGAGCCCTCTCCACCTACCCCACCTCTTTCCCTTGCATTCCCAGTCCTTTCTGGACTCTGGCCCCACAGAGGGACTTGGACAGGTTGGATCAATGGGCAGAGGCCAAGGGATGAGGTTCAATATGGCTAAGTGCTGGGTCCTGCACTTTGGCCACAACAACCCCATGCAATTCTACAGGCTTGGGGCAGAGTAGCTGGAAAGCTGTGCAGAGGAAAAGGATCTGGGGGTGCTGATGCTCACCTTAACATGAGCTGGCAGTGTGCCCAGGTGGCCAAGAAGGCCAACAGCATCCTGGCTTATGTCAGGAATTGTGCAGCCAGCAGGACCAGGGAGGTGATTGTCCTGCTGTGCTCAGCTCTAGTGAGGCCACACCTTCTGTGCTGTGTTCAGTTTTGGGCCCCTCACTACAAGAAGGACATCGAGGCCCTGGAGCATGTCCAGAGAAGGGCTGCAAAGCTGGTGAAGGGCCTGGAACACAAGTCCTGTGAGGAGCAGCTGAGAAAACTGTCGTTGTTTAGTCTGGTAGAGGCTCAGGAAAGACCTTATTGCTCTCTACAATTACTTGAAAGGAAGGTGTGGGGAGCTGGGGGTTGGCCTCTTCTTGCAGGTAACCAGTGATAGGACTAGAGGGAATGGCCTCAAACGGCGCCAGGGGAGGTTCAGAATGGAAATTAGGAGAAATTTATCCTCAGAAACAGCAGTCAGGCATTGGGAGGGGTTGACCAGGGAAGTAGTGGAGTTACCATCCCTGGGGGTGTTCAAGGAAAGGTTGGACATAGTGCTTAGGGACATGGTTTAGTGGGTGACATTGGTGGTACGGGGGTGGTTGGACCGGGTGATCTTGGAGGTGTTTTCCAACCTTAATGACTGTGATTCTATGATGCTATGAACTAATTACGACTTGGATGTGGGGAACACAAACGCAGGACACAGGGTGTCATGGTTCCTGTCCCAACCTGCCTGTTGTTTTCAGTGGGGAAGTAGGTCCTTTGGCAGGAGTTTGAAACCTAATTGAGTTGGTCTGGACCGTTCATCATACCTTTGCTCCTGTTCTATGAAATGAGGTTATTGGGCCTGACCTTTGTCATGGGTATATGAAGATAAATCCAGCATTGCTTCTCAGATACACAGATGCTTCAGGAGGGTTACAGGAGTAATCTAGACAGGTTGGCTATGACCACTATGTTAAATCTCACTAGTATCTGTGGTGTGGCTTTCATTTTGTGCATAAACACCACATGTGAGGGAGAGCTGTGCTTGGCAGGCTGGGCATATGGCAGATGTCATTAAGATCTCCTTGAATCTGTAGTGGTTAATCTGCTCCAAGTAGAGCTTGTTTTCCAACTCCTACATGGAAAGACAAGACAAGATGATGCAGTCCAATGGCAAGACAAGTCATGGTTTAGCCTCCTGAAAGGCAGTTGCCCATGCTAGCTGAAGCTGAATTAGATGGGTGCAGTGTGCTATGTGTGTAGGAGGTAGAAGACTATTCCACCCTATTTTTTTTCCCTGGTAGTCCATGGCTGGAGTACAACATTTCATCCCCAAGAAGCCACTCTGGCTTTATTTGAAGATGTCAGATGATGGAAAGTTAACCCTTCCCTGCAAAACGGTTCCAGGGATGAATTGAACTCCCTCTAAAAGCTTGTACCTGGTTCACAGACACGGTCCTAACTTCTCTGAGGTGCTAATTTAGGGGATGGCCACAGTGCCAGCCCATGCACAGGTGAGAGGAGAAGCTGACAGTAATTGATTGAGGTGATGAGGACATGCTGGAGAGAAGTAAGTGTTGACAGAGATGAAGCTGAAATCCATCCAGAGCCTAACAAAGGTGTGAGGCGGGAGCCACTCCAAGGAGCGATGGGAGAGGCGACTGAGTTGAATGTTGTTTTCTCTGACCCTTTGCCAATACATTTCCCAGATCGTGGCAGATATTTGGGTTTTTAGTCGCAACATGCAGTTTTTTCCCTCCTGCCTGGTCCCTCACACTTCCACACCTGACTGACCAAGGAGTGCAGTGTGCCGATCGGTATCTTGGCAAGGCGGCTTGCTTTAAGAACAAAGTGTGACCACATTCCAGGGCACGGTGACTGTCCCAACAGCAGACTGCAAACAGGAGCAAAAAAAAACTTCGGATATGCATTTATGAGGATCCCAGTATGCTTCTGTCTCCTTAGGCATCCCCTGGGGACTGATATTTATCTTGCTGAGATTCCTTCATCTATAGCTGCTGTTCTTAGCATCTTGTGACCTCAGGCATTAATGAGGCTTGGACTTAAGCAGCTCCCATTTATCAGCCTCCAAAGAATTCCCCCCTACTATAATTCAATGAGCTGAAGAAAAGTGGTGTAACAAGACAGCATGGCTGGTTCATACCCCTTGGTTTGCATTCCAGGGGCCAGAGAAGCCTCCTGCAGTGCCCACAGGAGACATGACTACCTGCAGGAGAACTGCTTTCATCTTGGGGTGACTGCTGGGAAGAGGAGATCTGCCATGCCAATAAAGTTTGACAGCGTCACGGCAGGAGCACAAACCCAGAAATGCTCTCCTCCCCATCCTGGATAGTTATTAGGTATGGAGTTTATCTGCCTGCTCACCTATTTTTGAAAGCTCAGGTGTCTATGTGCAAGCAAATCATCCTTTGCTTGAGTGGCATGCAGGAGACATCTTCAAAGGGTGAAGGCAGATCTGAGGAAAGCCCTTCAGAGGCCCTTAAAGTCCTCTACAGGGATTGACCAAATGTAGCTATCTGGTGGGGATGAGGCCCAATCACTGATCTCTCTTTGGTGCATTACTGATGGTGACTGCTGTTGGACTGAGTACCTGGAAAGCTGCTCTCTCAGGAAGAACAGGCATGGCAAGGCAAACAGCAAAGATGTTCCCTGCACATGGCATCTTCAACAATAAAGATAAGGGAAAGCCACTGAGAGTAAGAATCAAGTTGAGATTTGCTGCTCCATGCTAGGCTAAAGCTGGACAACGATGATTAAAAAGGTCCCTTCCAACATTAATAACTAGGAATGATGATCACCTTTCCCTTCCTCCCTCCACTAGGCTTTTGCTGTGCATCAACATGAAAAGTATATTGCTGGTTGCTTTACTTTTGTGCTCAAGGTCCTCATCACCAAGGACCCAGAGTAAGACTCTTGTACTCATTTGCACAAAAATGAGCCATCTGCCGAGGAGGTGAAACCTTCAGAAATTGTTCCTTGCCACTATGCACAGGAGCATGCACTGACAGGAGGGTGGTTTTGGCAATTCCAGGCTGTATGAATGGGAGAGGTTTCATGGATAGCTGGGGCATGAGCTGAGAGGTGAGCATCATAATGTCCCTGTTGACTTTGAGGCTGGTTACAAATATTATCAAAGCTCAGTGTAAACAACAGATACAAGCCCCATGTAGCCTCATGACCATCCCTGTGTTGGTTATATTCCATTTTCACATCCTCACCACTCTCCCTTTGCCCTGTGGGAAAGGACAGCACTATGATCTCCTTCTTGAAGCTGGGGAGGTTCCACTCCTCCAGCAGCACCGTGGCAGGCCAGAGAGGTGAAATTCAGTGCTGACACTTCCTGGGCAATCTTTGCTGATGTTGGTAGAGATAACTATACATAAATCCCAGATAGGTACGTTCCCAGACCTAGAAGCTTGTTTTACAGGGATTGCAGAAAACAGACTGTGGGGCAACAGGCATAAGTGATTAATACCCTTTTAGGAAACAAAATGATCTGTTACTCATTCTTTGTGAGAACAGCAAACAAAATTTTTAAGTCAGGCTGATAACAATGGTGTCCTTCCTTCCAGCCGCCTTGGCACTCAGTGCTGCAGGGACATGACTCTTCATGTCCATGTGTGTTGCCCATTGCACAGCAATGGAGGAAAATCCTTCCCACAGTCACAGGCCTGTGTCTTCCGTGATTCACTGAGAATGCCCTGGCCCTTGCACAGGTATTGTTCCTGACAGTGTATTCACTTTCTCTTTGAAGTGTTTAGGTTAAAATAGCTTCCATGGGCTTCTTGATCTTTGACAGTCTCCACAGCCCAGGATGGGAGGTTCCATGTGCAATGGGGTTGCCTGGCTGAAGCCCACAGAGGATTTGGTTTGTTGTTATAGAAAACTGCCCTGGAAGGTCATGCCCAGACCAGACATTTTTCCTACACTCAGCAGGCATCTAGGGAGTGATGCGCAGGATTTCATATCCTTGCTCAGCATCTTGGTAGAAGATATGCTCACATAGCAGTCATTCATCTGGTCATTACTATCAGCATTATGTCAGGCAGATGACATGGAAACACTTGTCTATAATTAGTTAAACCAAAGTGAGTCATAAGGTCTTTTCTATCGCTTGTTTGACAGCTCAGTGGTTTAACCTGGCTTCCCATATTGTTGCCAGGTCATATTCCTTCTACTTCCTCGTCACCACACAGGGGTATTTTGGGATCCTGCCTAAGGCAGGTAAATGGTGTGACTTAGTCTTTGTGACCTCTGGGCATTGTAACGGCACACATTTAGGTGGTTGGCTCCTGCCATGGAGCTGAGGGGCTGAGAACTGCTCAGACACAGCCAACTAGGAAAGAGGAAAGTGTGCCTCAAGTCCTCCTGCTCATGACCACAGGATGCAGGAAGGGATGCACAGGGATGCTGTAAGGAAAGTCCCCCTCCCAGAGGCACAGCTCAGCCTTGAAAGTAAGTACATGCACCATTTATTTCAAATATACAGCAAGGACTTGTTTTGGACAGGCCTTTGTGAAGAGCTATTTTCCAGCTTTAGGAAGTAACCAAGAGCTTTGAAGACTCAGTTAAACACTTGGTAAGCAGAAGGGGAATTTACATCTATTTCAACCTTAACAGCAGAGAATAACCTAGGGTGGAAGAAGGATACAACGTTCCCCACTCCTCCTGCACACTTCCCTTCTGTCAGACTTCGCACCTCAGCAGCCCTTTTGCAGAAGCCCACCTTCAGAGCCAGCCTTCCTCCTCCTCCAAACATGACAGAGGTTCTGAGGATCCCAGATGCCCTTTGCAATCCTTGCCTCATCACCGGCCCCTGTGCACTGTCTTTAGTCAGCATGCAGGGAAATCCATGCTGCCATAGGTGAGTGCAACACTGTGGGTAATCAATTATCTCCACTGCACATTGTTTTCATTCCTTGCCTATGTGCATTTCCCAGAGAGCTGATTATGTCACTCATTAACCTTCCAGACCTCTTTATTTTCTTTATGCAAAGAGCCGGCTTTTGTCAGGCCAGCACGTTCATATTTCGACTGAGCTTCAAGAACAAAGAGTCCACACTAATTCCTTTCTGCTTAGTCATACCCCAGTCACGTAGAAAGCTATTACCAAAATTGGTACAGAAAGGTTGCCAACCGCAAAGCTCCAGCCCAGCTGCGTGTGGTGAGATTTGCATATCAGCGAGCTGGGGAGAAGGCTCAGTGCAGGCAGCACTCACCGCAAAAGATGTTTTTGTTCATTTCTGTGAGTGAATGTTTGTAAAGTCAGAGCCTTTCCCAAAACAATGGAGATAATCCTCCCATCTGGCCTGTCCTCCCAGGAGCTTTTATCCTCTCTCAGCACTTATGTCAAGGCCAAACTAAGCTGGCATCTCAGTGGATTAAAATCAATTATTTTTTAGGCTGACCACATGGAGGTATTTGCTCCTTGGCAGTTGAGGAATGTGGTGCCGTGAAAGCATCCCACGTCCCTTTTCACCCTACGTGCTGCAAAGCATCATGTTGGAATGGTGCTACTGTGCAGGGAGCTCCTCCAGATCTATCGCATGACTGCCTGATTCCAGTGCAGGTGAAGACAGGCAGCAATCATGACAGCAGCCCAGCAGTGGGGTTGCAGGCTGGACATGAATGTCCCCATAATGTCTGCATAATTTACTCCTGTTTCATAATGAATAGAGTGGGTTTTTCTGCAGAGGTGATTCCTAAGTAGCATCACTGCAGCAGTCTCAGGTGCTCCTCTGGACAATAATCAGGTCATCAGCTTATACAGGGTGTGTTTCCTGCCCCTTCTCCAAAATCACGGAAGAAGACTATACACTTAGTTAGTGTTTTTTGTTTGTTTGTTTGTTTTATTTTGTTTTATTTTGTTTTATTTTGTTTTTCTTGAGTCAGGATTTGTTTTCCAGTTTTACTTTACAGCTACACAAAGAAACCTCCTTTCAGACCATGTGAGCTGAGATTCTCACAGCATCACAAGGATCCTGACCCCAGGGTTTAAGGACTTTCATAAGATTTGCTATCATGCTGATGCATTTCTGAAGCAAGCCAGTATCCCACAAAACAGCACTGTACCTCAGCCCGAGCTCCTTTTCTGCTTGCACAGGGTGGCTCTTTTGAGGATCTGAAATGCTCCTGGTTACATTTGTTGATGACTGGATCCAGAAGATGTTGGTCTAAAACCATGGTTATGTAGGACATTAACAACATAACATCTCCATGGCCACAGAAGTCATGACATCAGGGACAGTCACTCATAACCCTTGGTTTGAAGGGCCACGGGGGGCACCTTTATGCCCCCTTAGAACTTCTTGCCTTCTTTTCTATCTAGTTTTATCTTGTCATGACATGGCCATGGAGGAAGTACCTTCAAAAGTGACATTGTGCCTGCAGCTTCTGGGTGCAATCGCCTTTGGAACAGCCCAGGACACAAAGCACCGTGAAACATTGAAGGGCTGGGTGCAACATGCCCTTCGCAGGCAAGCCCTTGTGCCTGTGTAGGTTTGTGCCTTAGGGTTGCTTTGTGGAGCTGGGTGGAGTACGCTCCCGGTTGCAGTTTCTCTGCCTGCAGGAATGTGTGCTCTCCATGAAATGTCATCTGAATAGTTATTGTTAAAAGTGCCTAATGTTAGCTAAGATTTGTGTTACATCATAGCTGTCTGTAGCACATGTACCCCTTCCCTAGGTGGCATCTGTCACCACATAGATAAATAAGATGCCTCCCAGGGCTGCCACAACTCATAATTTTCACACCTCTCTCATTATGTCGTTAACCTAGGGCAGATCATCCTCTTAGTATTTCTGGGCCTGTTCATCCCTCTGACATAGCTAGACCAAGGCTTTGCTATATCATGTCCAGACAACCATAGCACAATGAGGCATCTGCTGCTGCGTGCAATTAGCTGTGCACAGCAGCCTGTCTCACTGGCACTGAATTACAAAGGTTTGAGCCTAAAAACTTTGTGAATTGAACAACTGCAAAAGCAGGGCAGAGGATGATTGAGACAGAGCTGTGTCTCCAAGGCACTTAACAGCCCCTCTTTTGGCTCATAACTTATCACGGTAAACATTAGCAGCAGGACCAAAAACTGTTCTTGATGGGCTCCTTTCCTGCTTCCTTTGCACAGGCAACAGAATTGGGTTCTGCTGAGAGTGTGGTGAGAGCACCCAGAGCTGTGCTCAGAGTTGCATTGCTACCAGTGAAAGGCAAAGTTCACCTTCTGTGCTTATCTTAGCAAGTCAGATCAAAGCTGAGTTGGAAAAGCTTTTCTCAAACTATTTAACTTTGCACAATGGACAGATCTTTGAAGGCAATAGACAACTTCAAATGTTTTGATTCTTGCATGGCCAGTACTTCAGAAGGACGTGGGTTTGGAGTGCAATGGCAGACCCCCTCCGATGGCCAGGCACTCTGGCTCCCTGACTCTTGACTCTGAACCCAGCATTAACCAAACTCTTCAGTCATTTTGATGCTGTGGATAGTCTTTTGGGTAGAGTCAGATTGTTCAAATTCTCACACCCTTCTTGATTTAGGAAACATCTTGGATTCTGAAGCACAGTAATAACACACATTACTCCTCTCTGTGCTCAACTTTTCCCCGTGTTTTCATAGGGCATAAAGCTCTAGCTGACTCCAGGGACAAGGTGTCCTGCACATGCCATTCCAGTGGAGGTCCTTGGCTTTGAATTTCAATACTCTCACCCTCTGGTGGGACTATAAAGGGGAAGGTGTTCCCATCTCTCCTCCAGAAATCAGCTCTAAGGCGTGATAACACCCCGTCACCTTCAGTTTGTTGTCCAACCATGCATGGCCTCCCACGAACACCAACTTCTTCCTACATACTTTTCTGTGTTTCTCATGCTTCCCTCACAAGCCTGACTTCTCCTTAGTGTCTGACTCTGTGGGGACCAGTTTGTCCCCACAATCACCCAACCTCACAGTACACCTGCAAACACCAGTCCTCTTCTCTTTCAGCTGGAGGCATTTGGAAACAAATGAGTGCTGTCATGTATGGAGCTCTGTATGTGTTATGACTGTTAATGTCTACAGCGATGTTAGATTTCAAATGACTGCTATTTAGAGACACAGGCAGCCAATTTATGTTCACTTCGTTACAGATTATTACAGAGGGAGCGCATGCACGCGCACACACACGCTTCTCTAATGAAAACTACTTTTGTTCTTTCTTGTTTTGTTCTCTTACACAATAAAAAATCCTTCTGGCTCAAAGCACCTTTGCTCACCGCATATAGAGAAACACACTTTTTGCCAACAACTCTCCTGAAGAGACACCCTGCAGGGATATCCTGTCTACACTTTTCCTATCATTAAGCAGAGGGTGGAAGTCTGCATTTGGGGAGCTATCAAACACCCACCCTATTTGCCACTCTGCCAGTGTTATCAGTGTTTGTCCCTGTTCTGTTATGTGTCCTTCAGTGTATTGCTGAATTCCTTTCCAAAATGTCATAAAACAACGGGGACAACTCTGTTGTTTTAGGAAAGAGGAGAACAGTCTGAGTACGGTGGAGAATGTTTATGCCATGGGGATGTGCACGTACCTCGTGTAGGATGTCTGCTGTGCAGCAGCAGAAATTTGAGTGTTTAAAGGCCTGGGGTGTAGACAGTTTTGTGTGCACTCCTTTGGAGGAACGTCAGCACCTAGGCACCTAAAGCACCTACAGTGTTAGGTGGCAGCTGAGGTTTTAGGTTTCTCAAGGATGCTTACATGCTAGGCTTGAGCACTTAATCCCCTCTGGATTTAGCTCTTTGGACATGGTGAGCTGCTTGTGCACAAGCCCTAGAGAGACTCTTAAACTAGGCGTTCCCCACTTTCTGTTTTGTTGGCAAGACCTGATCCATTAGGCATTTGCAGAGCCTGCCAAACCCACACAAAAGACAGCAGAGACGAGCCCTCAGACATGTGTGTGTACTAGTAGACTCCAAGCCCAGTGGTTACAGCACTTCCCTGGGCTGTGGGAGAGGCCAAGTGTGAATAACCACTTTACCTATTTTATGCTGTGGCTATTGAGCACAGACCCCTCTTGGTAGGAGACAATGAAGCTACCTGGGATGGGATTTTTCATATCTTTCCTTCTATTTTGTCCAACTAAGTCGATAGTGTTTAAAGTAGAGGCTTGAAAGCAAGTGTCTGAACATTGAGCTACTGGATATGGTGAGAAAGGAGGGAACCTCTTGAAGGATCTCATCTATCATGAGAAAAGCCTAGTCAGTTCTTCTACTGAACTTTTGTAGACCATTCACAATTAACAATTGTGAGAGCAGCACTTTGCAGATTTGCAGTCTGAGACAAAGGCACTTCTGAACATTCAGTTTATGCTTCTAAATGTTTTTGGTCTTGCTATGCTGACAGAAAAATGTCTAAAATTTTCAAAACTATGTTTTCACATTTCCCAGGGCCCTGGAGGAAGCTTGCAGAAGAAAAATGGTACTCAACACAGTTTTCCAATGTAGAGTTCTTTATAGTCATCAATTTATTGAGCTTAGCAGCTTCAGTGTCTGACAGATGAGGATTATTGCAGAGAGGAAAATGAAGGAACTTGGAAATGTAGGTCTGCGGGAGGGCAGTGAGAACTGCATCTGCTTTATGGCTGAGCCAAACTGAAAAAGAGCCCTCTGAAGAAAAAAGCGAGAGTGATTGACCATGCAGGAGGCAGAGCTGCTCCTATGAAAGGGGAAGGGAAAGCAGCGGTGGAAGGACGGGGCTTGCTGAGGCTCTGGTGTGTGGGAACACAGCCTGGACAGGTGGAGGGGAGTTCAGAGGAGGTTACTGGGGTTTGTGGACAACCTGTTTGGAGACAAGGCTCAGGACACTTTGCTGCCTTGTTTAATGGTTTCCAGTGAAAGTGATCAGACCATACTTTATTAAAAGCCCCCAAAAGTGAGGCAGTGACCACTCCAGGGACCAGCAAATTTCTTGCTACCTCCTCAGGCTACATCCCTCTGTGGAGGTGGTGGTGGGGTGCATGCTGTGCCCAAAGTGGGAGGCGGGTTTGGTCTTGCTCACTGGCAGCACAATGGAGACTCAGTGGCTGAAGAGAGGGATTTTCATAGGAGGTCGCCTGGAAGTTCCTACGAAGGTTTTGGGCATCCTTCTTCTCAGCACCGTAAAACCCTCTCATCCCCCAGCCCTTCCTATGCCGAGCTCCTCCATCATCTGGAGAGACCCCATGGCCTCTGGCAATGCTGAGCAGGAGGAGCATGCAGCTCCGCATGATTCACACCAGAGAAAACCACCCTGTAAACACTGCAGAGGCTATTTTAAGGAATCTGAGATAAAAATAGAAACCTCTCCGGGGGAGCTGAATCCTTTCACCTCCTTTGCTGCTCATCTGCCTTGTTTTCCTCTGGACCTTCCATTATCTCCAGTGACAAAGGATATGCCTTGTGGCATCCAAGAGCCAACACATCAGACATAACTAACGCATGGCCTTCACAGCAAAACCGCTCAATGGCAACACTGCTCCCTGCTCAGCAGCACCCATTGGAGACCTGGTCTGTGAGCTGGGGTCAGGGAGCTTGGTCCCGTCACAAACAGCCAAGGAGTTTTTAGAATAAATAGACAAAACAATGAATGGCAAGAAAAAAGGAGATTTCCTTCTTTCTTCACTTCTCCACCATTTTTCTATTAGGACATAGAAACAAAGCGAGATTTAGAAATACAGTTATTTTGGATGAATAACAAACACAAACAGTGACCAACACATTGTTAAACATCCTTTACAAATATATTGGTTGTACTGAAACCACCAAATTAACAACAAAACTGACAAAAAGTAATCATCATTATGAATTTGCAGTATCTCATTTCTACAGTTTTGAAATGAATTATTTTTCTGTTCTGTTTAAATTTACTTTTCAGACTGATTTTTTTTTCCAGTATACTAGAATTATTTTTCAGACAAAACAATTGTAAGTATTTGCTCATAATAATACCTTTTGAGACCTGACCTAACATAACTTTTCAAAATTCTGCTTTATATGAAATTCCTCATAGTTTTAACACCTTTTTGTACTGGAATAGAAAATTGCAGAATTCCTAGTGAAGTAGAAAATCAAGTTGCAACCCTTAGCTCTGATCCCTCTGGACTTACAGTCAGATACCAATAGTTATAATATAAACCAGCCTCTAAGAATTGAAGTTTCATGGCACGCTGGTTAACCAGTAACTGAAATTATGGTTACATCTGTCCAAGGGCAGAGACATACAGCAAAAAGACACTGCTAGCATAGACTGATCCCTTGCCAAGTTTGTGTTGTGATTCTTCAGCACCTAATTATTCCTACTTTAATTAAAATTTCTTGTAAAACTTTCGTTGTTTCCTTCCCTAAATGATCTGCTTCTGCAGACTAGAGTCTCTCATCTCCTACCAAAATTGCAAATGGAGCTGGATGGAAATTATGACCTTCTTAGTTTGCTGGAAATGCTAGTATTTTTTCAATCCAAGCATTTCTTATTTCTTTTAAAAACAAGGTGTCTTAAAAAGTTGCAAGTCTGATAGAAATTTTGCATTTTCACAGGACAAAATGTTTCTGTTACAATATTGAACCCTTTTGAGTAAATAAAATGAAATTATTTCAATCATTTTGAAACAAATTGCAAGACAGAGAGCTGAAATGATTTCACTAAATGTAACAAATTGTCCTATCCAAAAGCTTGATTTTTTTTTTTTTTTTTTTTAATTCTGCTCATAGTGTGGAGGGAAAACTCAGATACTCTCAGCATTCAGATTTGTCAGTGTTCCAGCATGTGCTCTTCTCCTTGGAAAATCTCTGCAAACTCTTCAGGTACAGCCACGGGTTTTATACATTGTTCAGAACAATGGGATCTGTCCTCCAGGTGGCACAAATCGATACATCAATACATCAATAAACCATATCAATAATTAATAATTAACCACATGTACCTGTGCTGAGGTTTAAAGGGCATATACTTACATCTTCTCTGTTCTCTTCATTTTTCTTCAACCTATATTTAACTTATGCCTTACTCCCTTATATTAGCTTCTGTCTGTGATTGAGTTTTGCAGCATCAGGAGCAGAAATGCTTACCCCTTTTATCTTCCCAAAAAATGACCTAGAAAGAGAGATGTGGAATGGATATAAGGTGCTGGCTAAATAGAAACTAGGTGCTTAAGGAGGACTTCAAGCATATGTATCATCTGCTGGTATGGCTTACCACATGTATTGCTATCTGCAACCTGGAACTCCTTGGCATTTGCAGAAAGCAGCTGTTGCAGAGGAGCAGAAAGGGATCTTTGCACCTCTCCGGGTGGTAGGAACCCCACTGAACTTGTCTCAGCTGGAAGTAGCTATGTTACACAAGCTGTTCTCTTGCACTTGCTGCAAAGGATTGATATCATAAAGCAGTTAGCAATAGAAGACAGCTCTGAGGTGGTGATTAATTGCATTACACCTATTGTAATTATAAATTCCAGGTCACTCATCATTCTGGAAATCTGAAGGAGTTCAACCATCAGGGTGGAGTAAATGCAGACATCCATATTAAAGTGTTCCAATGAACACCCAATGTACAAGGAATGTCTCCATGGGCTGTCTAAACACACACTGCACTTTTTTTTCTTGCCCTTTGGGCAGAAAAAGTATGTAATCAGTAAGGCACACAGGACAGATTTGCAATTGTCATTCGATTTAACTCCATAAAAATTTTTCTTACCTGCAAATATTCCCCTTTGGCACAACTTTTCACTCCACAGAAAAAGGGTGAAGATGCTTTTGCTTCCCAGGCAGTGAGGAAGGAATATGATGGGACCCTATGTTTTTGAAAGAAGGAGTAAACTGCTGAAAAGTACAGAAAATTTCTTGGTGTGGGAGAACTGCAAGTTTTTACTAGTGTATCTCTCTGCAAGAGCACACATAGAAAAGGGTGTCAGCAGCAGCACATTTATTACAACTTTAAAATAACAGTGGTAAAACCAGACTAGATCAGATCTGTGGTCTGTGGCAGAATGAGAAGAAGATGCTGAAGGGGAGGGTGGACAATTCCTGCTGCAAGGAAGAGGGCATCTTCAGCTCCTGCTGTAGGTCTCATCCAAGCCTGATGTACTAGGAGAGTCTCAATATACAAGGTTGAATGTGCTTTCCAAAGCTAATCTCATGTTGCGATATTCACAATATTGCCAATTTAGATAGTCCATTCCAGGAACTGATTCAGACAGGTCCTAGAGGCAATCTTGCCGTTACATTTTCATTAGCAGCTTCCTGAATTGCAGTGCCTCAGGGGCCTCCTCTTGCCTGACAGACTTGCCAAGGCAGACCCATCATGGCCATAACCCCAGTGATATCAGATTTGCCCTCTTCAAATGACTTCTGAGACCTCTAGTTAAAGTGGAGAAGTACTGAGGAAGGGCAGCACGTTTTTATTTGATGCCTGCCCCCTCCCTTTGCTATCTCATAAGTAGTTATAACAGCTGTAAATTTAAACTCAGCTGGAAAAGTGGTAGGAAAAGTGGCAGGAAAAAAAAAAGAAAAAAAAAAAAAGGTATCAGGAAAGTGCTCCCTGCAGAGCAAAGCTAGTGGCTTTGTCTCCTCTACATGCATGACATGCCTGCGATAATTTCTTCATGCCTGGGGATCAGTACTGCCACAGGGACGGACACTTTCTGGGTGATGCTACTCTTCTAGTCCATGCAAACCCTGTCCAGCTGCTGCTCCTTGCCCGCTTCGCACCCCACTGGGAAGGATGGAGGCAGCATCTTCCATCCTCCTGGCTGACCTCTCCTTCTTCCTTCACCTTCCTGGGGGGATTTTTTCTGCCTACCTTGTGGTGTGCAGAGTTGGGGGCAGCAGGAAAGATCTTGCGGTTTTCAAAAACAGACCCTCTCAAAACAGACCTTTCAAAAACAGGCTGCCTCTCTCCATGTTTGTGAGGGAAAAAGGATTTCTCTGGAAAGTCCAAGGATGGGGAAAACACACAAATATCTAGAAAATGGGACTGTGGTAAACATCCCCTCATGTTCTATTCAGGCGTTGATAATGTAAACCACTGACATAGAACAGGGACAAATCTGTTAGTAAACCATGCAGGCACTCCAGTCTTAAAGCTTCTTTTCTTTAAGGTTGCCATTTCATGACTGATTTAAACTCATTCAAGTCCTTTTTGCTGTTGAAAAAGTAATCCCATCTCCAGCTCAGCCAGGCAGTCCTTCCTCTCCCTTGTACTCACACCAAAGTTCGAAAAAAAAAAAAAAAAAAAAAAGTGACACCCTAAAGTTGGTGTGATCCACACAAAAGCTGACCAAGCTCTTGCAGAACAGATTTTGGACATGTGGGAGCTGCCTGGATTTTCAGTAATAGCCAAACAATGACTGAAATTTATCAGTGCATGCAAGGATTGCTTGGCTACCCCAGTCTCAGCATGGGACTAGTCCCTGTCCAAAGAAAGGAGCCAGGGGGAGTTCAAGAGCTGCTTCAGAAAATGCCTGAGTGCTTGAAGCACATTTCAGGTCACTCTCCATGGATTTGAAGCCAAAATAAAAAAGTGAGGTTAGGATATGGAGGATGTCCTAGTATTGGTCATGCCTTTCGATAGCCTTAAACTAGGCTGAAATTCTCCAAAACCCAGTGTTTGGAGAGGATGGGGTCACCTAAGTTCCTTGTCAGCACTTTTCAAACTAAAAGGACAAAGCTCTGTAGCAATGCTTTGTAGGGTCAAAGCCCTGGGTAGCAAATGGTGCTTCTGCCCCTTTGCCCTTATAAGTATCCAGACCCTCACGTGCATCCTTCTTCACAGGGTGAAATGCATTGTTCAGACAGCTTAGTCCTCAGCCTCCAAACACCAGTGTTGCTCTAATGAAATTCCTCGTAGTCACCAGAAAGCTGCGATTTATAAGAATTCATGTGTTGATGGGGGGAGGAGGGGACATGACTCTCCCAGAGGAAACCTCACTTGACAATGTCGCCTTCCTATACTTCCTAGCAGAGACTCAGTGGGGGATGACCAACTGTGAAAAAATTTTACGAATGTCCCAGGACAAGAATTATGATTATTTGCTGGGCTTTCACCCACCGTGGGGAATTCTGGCTTGTGACATCACCCTATTGTTCCCGCTGGTGCCAAAAACACGCTGGGATCCCGTCTTCTCAATGGTTAAAGTGCTTTCCTGTTTGCTCGTTCCTGGTTTCCAAACAGCGCATTTCATGAATGCTGCACGGGACGTCTCTTTTCTTAAGCGTTTTTGTCCCTTTCGTCATGTCTGCCTGGAACTCTTCACAATGAAGTGAACAATGTATTCCTACAGTCAGAAACAAAAGGGAAAAAATAACTGCAGGAGGCAAAGCCCATCTTTGGCATTTAGGACCCTGTGTACGGCTTTGTTCCTTCTTTGGAAGCCTTGTTTGTGTAGCCCAGACCCGTCCCTCTGCTCCAGCCTGTTGTTTTTCTTAGCAATTTTAGCGTGGTGCTAATGCCAGGAGTGTTGGCCCTGGGAAACCATGTCCCCTGCTCTTTGTCAGGGGAGCAGGGACAGTCACAGGAGCAGCGTCTCTGTGGCCAGGGAGAACCACCGCTCTCGGTCCAGGCTGAACCTCCCAGCCCATGGTACGAAGAGGAATCGAATGCTTGGCCTAAAACGAGGAGCTGCTCTTGAAACAATGATAGTTACATACCGGGGGATATCTGAGGGGATGGTTGATGCTGAAACAGCTGTTTTGCCTTATGCCTAGAAGGAGTTCTCTGCAAGCCTACAGGCAAATTGCTTTGTAAAAATCATCGTTTATCACATGCAAATTCTCTAGCCCTGTACAAAGCTGTCAGAGCACAGTCAGTTCAAAACTCTCCTGGTCAATGCAATCCCAATCCCACCTCTGTAAGACTCCTACATGCCTCTCACAAGCAGAGATCTTCGTCCATAGCTTCACATCCTCTAAGATCTTCGAAGCACTGGTGCCAAACATCTATACATATGCTGGTCAGGTTTGTGCCTGCTCAACACAGTAGGGTATTTCCTGGAGAAAAAAATGAGTTCAAACTCCAGTCAGTAAGCATATATGAACAAGAGGGTGTAACATTTGCTCCATTTTCTGAAGCAGTGTAAATCACTCTTGGGATTTATGAGAGATGAACAAAACAAGGGAGAGATCTTGGATGAAAGGCCTGGTTTGTAAAGTTATTTTTGTACCTGGCATTAAAGGCAGATACCTAGCAGATAACCCAGCACTTGTCTTCTTCTAGTAACACAGTATAAGAGCTTTACAGATACAAGTACCTTCAGGTGCTTCTCGGAAATGTAGGCTAATTGACAAAGCTATGGACACAAAAGGAGTCTGATAAAAGAAATACTTTGAACCCAGATCTCCAAAACCTCAGGTTAATTTAGGACTCTTATTCCTTCCCAGAGGAATGAGAAGTTTTCATGCAAAGAAGTCCTCTGCTATCCTTTCAGTAAATGAATCCTGGAAAGGCATATAACCGTGGCTCTGCCTCAGTTATTGTGCAAATGACTGGTAGCTCCCTTTCTAAGAAAGTGCCCCTTCATCAAGCAAAATGATATAATTCATTACCCAGCCTCTGTGTTACCTCTGTGTGGGTATCTACTGCTGCGTTACCTTCCCCACGTCGAGAATATCTTCTTTCATCCTGCAGTGACCAGAGTGAGGATCACAGAAACTGGAGCCAGGGCAGATTTATTAAATCACTGGATTGGCATCTGGAATGTCATCTAGTATCTAAACTCAGACGTAAGTCTGAAACTTGGCACAGCTGGAATATGGGCTCTAACAGGTAACACTGCTATTGTACTTCCCTATTGTCTTTAGAATTATTGTTGCATTGGTACAGAGGTCAAAATCTTCCCTCCTTTTGCTTCTGCTTGTTTGCTGCTCACACAAAAGTGTTATTTTATCAGTTACAACATTGTTTTCTTATTTATTTTTTTTCGTTAGTTTTCATTATTCCTGATTTTCTCTGCCTAATGTTTCTTTTACCTTGTTATTATAGCTGCATCTCCAGCTGTATGTTTTTCATCTTTCTTGACCTCCTGTGCCCCGCTCACTCCATCCCCACTCAATAAATGGAGCTCTCTGCTGTATCTATGCTCTCGTGTGCCATCAGGATCAGAGCTGTTTGGTGAATAGAGCAATAATTTCCCCTGAGCATATTATTCTGATTCCATGACGGACTCTCCCCTGCACACAACTTTTGTGTTCATTTCCATGAATACAGAGAGGGATTCACCCTGCTGCTTGGTCAGGGTGAATGTTAAAACCTCTCGTCATTGCTAGCAGGAATGCAATCGTAACCCATTTTACTGCCATGAGATACAGTGAGCAGAAGCTATTGCTCAGGTGAAATCAGGTTTCCACATCCTGCCTCACTGCATTTTTCTTTCCACTCCTCCACTGTGCATTAGACCTCACACTGAATCACTGTAATTCACATCAGCTTGTATCTTTTCATGACAACAGTGTAATAAAAACCTAAATAGTTCATAGTAAACAGATAAAAATACACTCCCTTTCCTAAGAAGCCTTGAGAAAGTCAAGCACAGTAGTGAAGTTTTTTTGTTGTTTTGTTTTGTTTTTGGCTTTTCTAACCAACTTGTGCTCTTAGGCAGGCTCCACTCCCAAGATGTGCTCAGGATCTGTGAGGCCAGGAGCTGTCTCTTTGAGCTGGAGCGGTGGGATGTGCAGTGCCTGGGAGCTGCTCCCATCCCTGCTGTGGCCAGCACCCAGCGCTCTTCTGGAGGACAGTTCCCTACCCCTGCATGAAGCAACTGATGGGCAAGACAAAGCGGCTTTACCTGGCTCCTCATGCACTCCAGGAGTTACACGATATATTTTACATTCTTTGAATTCTAAAAATGTGCAGGTAGTGTTGAGTATGCTGTTACGGATGTTGAAGCAAAATCAGGCAGCAGTCAGGCAGTTTTACTGCAGACAATCCTAATTGCTTAACATGGCAAAAGACTTTAAACTGATTTGATGAAAAAAAAATAGTGAGAAGGAAAGTAGAGATGGTAAATTTCATTTAAGAGATATACCTTGCTAAAAGGAGTAACAATTTAAACTGAAGTTTACTTGGTTTGAATTATGCTTGCTGTACCCGGGTTCAATCAGCCTTCCCGTGTGGAGCAGTTTAGCCTGCTAATTTCTGCCTTCGCACTTAGATTTTGGAGTTTGGGGCATTTTTTTTGCCATGCCCAGAGGAGCAATGCGGAGCTGCAGGAACAAGGGTGACCCTCCCTCTGCGGGGACACGGCCGGGGGCAGCCCCACGCGTGGGGCAGGGAGCAGCGGGCTCCCACGGCGCTGCCTGCACCCCTCCCGCTCCATCTGCCGGCCGCGGCTGCACACTACGGCCTGCCCGTACTGCTGCCGGCAGCGTGGGCAGCAGCAAACCCCACTCGGGGCGCCCCCCACGGGGAGAAAAACCTGCACACAGCCGCCTATACGCACCATACCCACGCATCAAGAAGCCCCCGCCGTCTCCCCGCGTGGGAATTTGCCCCGCACCGTCCCCATCCCCACGCTGCCCCTCGGGATGGAGGAGCCCACGCGTGTTTCTGGCAGCTGGGGGGAGCGGCGGGGCTGGCGGCGTGCCGAGGGGGCTGGAGCGGGGTGGGAGGTGGACGAGGGCGGCCCCGGGGGCCGCCACCGCCCCCCACGCGTGCCCGGGTCCCGCTGCGTTCCCCCGCGGCCGTTTCACGCGGCGGGGCGGAGCGCGGCCGTGACGCGGCGGCGGCGGGGCTATAAAGCACCTGCCGGGAGCCCGCTGCCTCCAGACGCATCGCGGCGGCTCCGGGTGAAGCACCGTAGGGCAGGAGGAGAGGGAAAAACAGAAAAGGAAAAAAAAAAAATTGGAGGAAAAAAAAAAAATTAGAAATCCTCCAAGCCTCTCTCCTGCCAGCTCAGCCCATTCCTGCGAGTCCCGCGGCCATGCCCAGCCACCCCGCCGGTGCCGTGCTGCTGGCGCTCGCCCTCTGCATCCTCCTGGAAGATGGTGAGTCTGGGCTGGGGAGTGGGGGCAGGAGGGTGCCCCGTGGGGGGCTTTGCGTGGCTGCTCTGCTGTGCCCCAGCTGGGTTATGCAAGTCCTTGGTGAGCCCGAGCAGCCAGGCTGCACCTCTTGCTTGCATATTGAAATTGCCCTAATGCTTGCCGGGGGTGTAATTGCAGAGGTGTAATTGCAACGGGTGCTCCGGCACTCCGCACCGAGCCTGCAACTCATCCCTTCCTCCTTCTGCTGCAGGTACGGGCCAGCCTCCTCTGGAGTCCCACCTCGCTGCGGCTGGCGCAGCGCACCTGAGGACCAAGCGATGTTCTTGCAACAGCTGGCTGGATAAAGAGTGCATTTACTTCTGTCACCTGGATATTATCTGGGTCAACACACCTGGGTAAGTGTGCAAATAGTTTTTTTTGGGGGGGTGGCTCTGTGGATGAGTGATGGGGCTTTCTGATCCAGGGTGGGCTTTGGTTAGAGGAGGGTAAGAAAGGGTCCCAGCCCTGTGAGGTTCTTGCAGCACCTGCACCACAGAGCATTGAGAGTTCAGCCCTTCCCAACTTGTGGAAAGGGAAAAACTGTGCTTCTGCTCAGGAGTTTCAGCATAATCCACAGGCGAGGGGGTTGAAAGCACAGGGCGCTGCCTCCCCATGGCTTTATCTTTGTTTGAGATTTGTACCTCTGCAAGGCAAAAGCAATACCAAGATGTTATAACTGCAAGACAGATAAGTTACTTTACCCTCTTGCAAACTGTAACCCTGCCTGCTGCCTGCCAGCATTGTTAATGAGACAGTGGTGGGTTGGCACTAAAGTCCCGTGGCTGCCAAGTCCTGCCCTCAAGAATGTTAAAGCAGCTTTCTATGCAGTTTCAGACCAATGGCCAATGCTTTGTAGCAAAACACATGTACTCAGGTGTGGTTATAATCATGCTTGCTAACGTGCAATTACAACTCACTGCTTGCTCGGTGAATAGTTTCAATCACTGCCAATCCTAAGCCCTCTGGGAGGGTAGATTGTGATCAGAGATGGAGTGGGAATGCACACATGCTAACAGCTCCAAAAGCATGCTGTGAGCAGAAGAACCTGTTATGTCCCCAAGACATCTTGATTTGTACTATGTCCTGCATGTAAAAAACTTCTGGGAGAGAGACAGCCTTGACATCTCCATTGAGAAATTGGCCACTTGCTGCCGGAGTGGGTGGTGAGCTGAGGCAGCCGTGCTCCTCGTGCTCCTCGTCACCTTAATCATCCGCCAGCTTGCCCAGCCCAGCCCGTGCAGCAGCCTTTGTGCAGGCACTCGGGTGCTGCAGCAAGGAGAGAAAATGCCACTTGCAGCCCAGCACACGCTGGCACAGCAATCTCCTTGGGAGGGGTAAGGTAAACAGTAGGTGGGAGAGGAGCTGGAGTTTAAAGGCTTTAAATTATCAGTGGCCTTTTCACCTTATGTCTATAGATGAGTCTTTTATTATCATGGTGTTGGCTTGGCTGCCACCCAAGACTACGTTATAAACCTGTTGGTTAATAAAAAGTTAGTTGCATAGCTGATTTCTCTTGTTTTCAACAGACACACCGCTCCCTATGGCTTGGGAAGCCCGCCAAGGCGGCGCAAGAGGTCGCTCAGCAGGTGCGAGTGCTCGCACTCGAGGGACAGCATCTGTACCAACTTCTGCCAGCCGAAACCTGGGTGAGTTGAGGGGATCCTGGGATGCTCCTGGGGGCTGCTCGGCAAGGGTGTAAATAGGTGGCTGAAGCTTGGAGCTACAGTAGCTCTCCTGCTTCCCTGCAGCTCTTTGCAAACATCTGGAACTTGTCTAGTGGCTTTCATTCCTCTCCCAAGAAGCCCTGGCAAAGTGTCACCAGGGTGTTTTGTTGTACAATAGTCTCTTTACTAGCTGATATGAAGCAATGTTACTCCATCCCTCCTGGTGCCAGCAAGCTGAGGAAGTGCTGGGTGTGCTGGTGGGAAGGGAGTTGCTGGCAGCATGCTGGGAGAGGGGTGAGTGGGGGGTGTGAAGCTGCTTTGGGATGCCACTGTCTCCTCCGAGCTGGGACTTGAAGTCAAATACCTTCTGTAGCATGCTGTGTACCATGCACACTCTCACTAGTCTCATTGCAGCCAGCAGTACAGAGGAGTGCATCCTCTATGGGAGTGGGGGCGGAGGAGCAGAGTTATTGAAGAGATGTCATTAATTTCTTACTAAAGCAATAGTTGAAACCCTCAGTCATTAAATATGACGATGAATTGAGCAAGGTCTGACAAAAGAGGATAGCAGTAAAAGTAAGCAATAGATAACTCAAAGAGCTGCAATTAACCCTTCAAAAATCAGCATTGAGCTGTCTTAGGCTGTCACTGGTGACATTAGAGCAGCATTCCCCTGGTCCCTGCTGTAGCATGGCTGTATGCCTGTGGCTCATGCATCTCTTCTTGCTCCTTAGGTACCGCCAGAGTTTGAAGCTCCCAGCAAGCTCTGGAACATCGATGAAGGCTCCGCAGAGCGATGATAGGAAGCCTTCCCCTCATGGCCTGCTGAGAGCTCTCAGGTAAGTGTGCCATTTAAACCCACTCTGAATTTATCTCACAAGTGCTTGAAAATCTGGGACTATGACCCCAGTAGTTGCTACTTGGATTTGACCTGGCTTCTCCCCTCCCTTTAAATTAGTGGACTTGACCATTTCTGCTGTGTAGAACTGATGGCTAACAGCTGAGGGAACCTTTTTTATTATTATTATTTTTTGCCTCCTCCCACACTAGAGGAATACTCCATAATATAATTCTTGATTGGAGTTGGAAGTTCCTCTGATAAGGAGTGGGTGATGTATAAGAAGAGAGAGAGGGATATCATCCCATAGGAAAATGGTTAATTGAGTAGCAGCTTCAGACCAAAGCTCTTCTTACATCCCATCACTGAACTGTGGAACTCTGTGCTGGAAGAGATCATGGATTCCAGAAGTGTAAAGGAATTAAAGGGTGCTGGTAAATTCAAGGTGGATTGTTGTTCCATTGGTGGCAGTTAAATCAGATGCAATGGGAACAATATTTGAAAGGCAGATCTGGGAAAGCACCAGCTGGGCCATCCCAGCTGAAAAAGGGGTATTGGGCTGCGGCTTAATACAGCTGCAGCTAGAAATGTCCACTCTTCTTTCCCCCTTCTTCTGACTCACAAAACCAAAAAACAACAACAAAAAATACACTGACTGGTTGGCAAAAAGCATAATATAGTCTGTTGCTGAGAATTGGGAAAATGGACTGGAGAATGAACCTCTTGTCTCTTCTGTTCACAGGGATCTTGCTGATTCCAGACTGCAGTTCAGCAAGCAGCAGCGCTATTCTCAGAGGAATGCTCAGCCAACAGTTCTGCCTTGGAAGAAAAGCATCTGGAAGAAGAAGAGATAAGGAACAGGTGCAAACCAAGTTCGCCAGAAGAATCTGGAGTCCTGTGGGTGCCGCTAACTCCGCTGTCGGTAGTTAGAGCTGAAGGAAAGGCCATGAGCAGAGGGGGGAAGAAGTGGAAGTCTCCATGCTGCTGTTGCGTGAACGAGTACTGCATGCACTCCAGAGACTGTCATAAAGGGAAATCAGTGTCTCTCTATACAGTCCTAGATGTGTTGTGGAGCTGAATTGTGCCTTTTTGGATCAGGCAAGGGTCTTACTGGTAGAGTACTTGCTTAACTCTGCACTGGAGTCCAAGGCAGGTGGTCAGCCCGCTCTGGGAGGTCAAATCACTTCCAAACCAAACAGCTCTGGGCAATCTGGACCTGGCAGCACTGAACACTCATATCACTGGCCTGGTCTGCCCTGCCTTTGGACCAAATTTGAGCATGGTTCAAGCTTGGCCCCCTTCAGACATAGTCTGGTAGATGGGCGTAAGCTGCCTCCAGTGTGGCCTGCCTCTGGGTCCACCTTTGCACTTTTTTCTCTTGTCAGACAGTGCGATGTGCAAATGAATGAGACTCCCATGGTAAAACAGCTCCCAGTTTATATAAAAAGTTATATCACCTTGAAGCCTGAAAGCCAACTGAGTGGTCAGTGGCATTCTTTGGCTGAGAAGTTCCCTGAAGGGCCATCCTATAGTGGCTCTTCAGGTGAATGATAGCTTGCTTCCACTGGAGCTTGCACCAAACCCAAGCACGGCCCCTGCCTGGCAGAGCAGCGTCTGGGGGGGGAGGCTCACGCAGAGCTGAATTTCATCTGCAGCTTCTGGCCCTGCCATGAAGGAACCCTGTGCATGGAGCCCCCTGGAGCCCTGGGGAGGGAGGGTCCGAGGCAGAGATGAGCTGCTGGTCTGGGTGGGGTCGGTGCTGTGAACCTGGCTCATTCACTGGGATGTACTCTTTGTGGGACAGAGCTCCTCCAGCTCTCCACCCCATATCCCAGCTCGCTTTCAGCTCTGCCTGAAAGGAAGGGCTAGGGGCAGAGAAGATGGGTGGTGGGAAAATGGCTCGCAAAGGCTTGCTTGCTGCTTTGCTTAGATCAGGTTTCTGAGTCAGACCCTATATAACAAATAACCAGTATGGATAGCATGTCACTATGAGAAGTGTAACCAGAATAGGCAAGGGGCAGCCAGGTGGGATTAACAAGGAGAAAAGGATCAGTAGGAAGAGAAATGTCTGCACAGCTTTAGAAGAAAGGGTTGGACTTAAACCCATGCCAAAATTATGGATGCTTCCCCAGAGCAGCACTGTGATGCTGGCTCGGAGGAGGGAAGGAGTAATTTGGAATTAACACTGAGCCCAGAACCTAGAAACCCATCTTCTAGGCAAACAGTCTCAATGCTCTGGAACTGTATTGCAAATGCACTTTTGCTTGCCTGGGCAGATTAACTTCTATTATAAATTGTGGCTGCAACTGTCATCTGGTTAGTGCAGAGAAATAATTGCTGTCCTGGATCCACTGTTGGGTCCCCCTTGCTGCCCAGTCCAGTATTACAGATGAGCATTTAAAAAGACTGCTTGAAGTTGGTGATGGACCAAAATCTGTGGTTGTTGCAAGTGTAGTCCCATTGGACATACAAAATACTTCCTTGATTTTGCTTTAAGCCCTAGAGAGGGGGGCAAAATGAGACCAACTGATTGTATTGTAAATGAAACAACAAGCTAATCATTTGGTCCCCAAAGCTGCAGTGAAACTTTTTTCTATTTGACCTTCTGAAGGTTTGAGTCATTTGGAAAAAAAAAACTTTTAAAAAATCCTGAAAGGGTTTGTTCCAAAGGAAACTTTGCACATGGTTTAATGTGAGTCTAGTAATTTAAAATAAAACTACTGCTGTAAAGTACTATGTATATCTCCTTATGTGCATAATGTCTCATCTTTAAGTGACTGATTGCACACATGCCGTATGTAGCATCCTGACATCTGTATATTTATTTAAATCTATTGATTTTTAGATGGTAATTTGCAAAGTTTAATTTGTAATAAATAATGACAAAACTCAATATGATTTTTCTTCCTTATCTGATGGTTGGGTGGTGGTGAATGATAAACAATAACAAAAAAATCACAGATGGACAAAAGCACCATTACAGAGAATGGGACAGCAGAGCTGGGGGAGAAAGGGGATGCTGTGCATTCTTGTGAATGGTCCTGAAATTTTGCTCTCTGCAAGTCCTTTCATCTAACTTAAAAATTCCTTTACTTAAAAGAAATGCCTTGTTCCTCTCCAGATGGGAATATAGATGTGAAATGATCCTGAGCCTGGTGTGCTTAGGGCTGTGGGTGCTGGGAGCAGCTTGAGTCCTTATGCTAAAATATCTAGTTAAACATTTTCTTGTGGTAGAATCCTTTGCCTCAAATCACTTTAGTAGGTCTGGCTGTGGCTGTCAGCATCAGAGGGACAGAGTGATCACACAGCCTCTCTGTCTCACCAACTTTTAGAATTGAATTGTGGGTGTATTTTTTTTTTTCTTTTTATTTCTTTCCCCCCCCTTTTTTTTTAATCTTTTGTCTTCTTAGTGTGTTTGTTTGTTTTTTAAAGTATAGTTAAAAGGCCATCATCCCGTTAAAGTTGTGCATGAAGACCACATCATAGATTATTCTGGTGTAGTTAACTCAGTGAATTTCATGGTGCAGCTGTGAGAAGGAAACAAAAAAACAAACAACAACAAAAAAAAAACCTACAACAACAGCAACAAAACACATTAGCATAATAGCTAACACTGTGCTTGCTGCATACCCACCACTTACACACTTTGTTGGGAGTTTCAATGGTTTTCTGGAAATAGTAGTTTAGAGAGCTGCAGCCCCTGTCCTTTCCTCCTGGCCACCTTCTTTGGTAGGACTGCACATCCCATGGCCAAGTCTCCACCCTGTGACTTGGTGTCAGCGCATGCAAAAACCTGATTCTTTCAGATGTTTCCATGACTTCAAGTGCCATGACATATGGGACAAAAAGGGGAAAAAAGGTACCCTAAAACACAGCAACAGGCCTAAATTTCCTGTGTATAATATCTGAGATGTGTGTTTGGGATGATTTCCAGAGTGACCTGCTTGGGCTGATTCCAGGTGATATGAATGAGGAAGCTGAGGGCTGCTGGACATTCATTCATTTCCCAGGAAATATTTCCACACCATCTGGAATGTCTACTGAACCAGTCTTGGGCCTAGCCTTTTGTTTGTCTTTCTTAAGACAGGTTTAAGTCACTTATTTTGGTGACCTTAGTTGGCCTGGAAGCATTGGCCTTCCCCTGCTGGTGGAGGACAAAGCCACCCCTGCCTGAGCCCTGACAGCCGCCAGGGAAACAGTGTCAGAGGAGCATTGGATTTGCTGGAGCTGCGACCATGGGATGCTCTCCAGCCCTTCTTGCATCTGGGCTAGAAGCAAGACATCTGAAGAAAGAGTGAGAAAATTTGGACTAATCCATTCAGTGCTTTTGATATTGTTGTTTTCCTGCCTAAGGTCAATGAACAGAGAAAAAAATTCACACAAGGCTGAATGATGGAAAGTCTGTCAGGGCAGGCTGTCCACATTCACCTGGGGAAGCTTTGAAATCCCTGGTGAGTTTTCCAGAAGGAAATACTGGGTGTCAACATTTCTGAAAATGCAGAACAGAAGTACCATGGGCCAAGCATCCGGAAGAGTCCCCCAGGGCCCTGATCACAAAACTCAGACGAGCTCCTGGCTAGGATCTTATATCAGGCCCCTCAAGTGTGCCACTGAGAGTTGAGGGATCATTGGAGCCTGGCAGGAACCCTACAGCATTGCCTGTACCAACCCCAACGTCTGTGCAGAGCCCCATCCTCCAGGTATGGTTTTAATTACAAGAGCTAATTAAATTTCACCCAAAGGCAGAAGCGAGGGAAGACATTTAAAAGCATCTTAATTAGGGTGAAAAGAGAAGAGAAGAAAGGACTGTTTATTCTGATGTTATTGAATTCAGTGATAAAGATTAATAGAAGTGTGTTGCAGGAGACATATTTTATAAATTCTCATACAGGAGAGAATAGAATTAAAAAACAAACAAACAAACAAACAAAAAAAACTTTATCAAACAGAAAAATCCAGGAAAGCAAGCAACTTCCAAAGCCAGTTTTAAACATAATTAATTGGGTAACTTTCCTAAGACACAGCCTTTCAATTCAGCAGTTCATCATCTAATTGATAATTCCCATAAAAGAGGAAACCTTGTGCCCTACATGTGACTGGCATTTTTTTTCTGCAGTACAAGTTCCTGAAGAAAAGTCCTTTATAGCATCCTCCTAGCTGGCTTTTCTTTTGCTCTGTGGAACAGAACCACAGAAACTCATCAGGTTAGGCTTTTTTTTTTTCCTTTTATTTGTATCTCAGATTTGTTGAACTGATAAGTTTTGTTTGGGAGATGGGTTGACATAAAAACAAAAAGATGCTTTGGGTGAAATGTATTTGGATACATGCCTGTCCAAGGTCTCTGCCAGTCTTTGATGCATACATGGAAAGCAGAGGCTGTCCGTAGCAGGTATCTACTCTACTAGAAGATTTTCCTACCCAGCATTTTCCCTGTTTTGGTTTGGATCTCCCTGTAGAAGAGCTGGTCTTATGAAATATGACCCAGGGTAGAACAGGAGGTCAAAAGAGATGATAATGGGTGATGGGTAATGCTTTCCTATGGGCCAAAGGCTGGTTCCCATGTCTTTGTTTTCAGCATCTCTGTCCTGAGCTACAAGGCCAGTGGCTCTATGGATACTGCAGTATGGCCCAGCAGTATGGACTTCCCAGCAGCTGGGTCACTATCTAAGTGATTTACTATATTAATTAGGTAATTCTGTATGTGAGTAAAGCCAAAGCTATGATGCACTGAGGCAGGTATTCTGCTAAGGTTCTTCTCTCGGTGAAACACCTCCAGTGAGCAAATGTGCTGTAATGCCAAACTTAGAATAAGGTAGTTAAATGAAACAGGCTCCTCAGCGTCCTCCTCCACCAAAACTGGTGTTCAGGATCTCCAGCTGGATAGGCCATGGTACATCCCTGTCGTCTGGCTTGCACCTTTCAGACTAAGACAGAACATGGCACATGGCACTGGGCAGTTGTGGCCCAGCAAATGCAGGACTTGATTAAGCTTCTGCGTTTAAAGATTCCAGATCTTGTCTCTTGCCCCAGGATCCTTGGTTGTGAAGGTTATTGACTTTACTGGTCATCTTGAGCAGGCTGGGGGAGGAAAAAGCAGATTCACAGTGGTTGTCTGTTCTGTAATCCATGCCTTCTGCCACAGGCTGCTGAATTCTCTGTGGTCAGCTGTATCCTGCAGCTTCTTTGGGGGTCTCCCAGCACTATGGGATGAGGAAAGCCATGTGATCTTTTGAACGTGTTGCCTAGGTGTAGCTGTCATAGTAACTGACGTTAGCTCTGTGCCCCCAGATGAAGACCTCCCACCACAGAAACAGCAGCAGGAAGAGTCACAGCTTCCAAGATGGTGCAAAGCTACAGGTGAAGGGGTTAATTAATGGATTCCACAAGCACAGATTTGCTCTGGTTCAACCTTAACTCAGGCTCAAGGCTGAAAGAGATCCCTCTGGTGGGGTTTCAAGCCTTTGTCTTTTCATATTTAAGTATTTTCCCCTGACACCTCCAGCTCTCTGTGGCTGAAATTTCCATTGCCCTGTCTTGTCTGATCCAGGCAACAATGAAGTATAAAACACTGAAATCCCTCCCATTAGGTCCCAAATTTAACCCTTCATCAGATCCTCTAGGATGTTGGTAGGCAAGCAGGAGGCAGAGAGGCTGAGGCAGGCAGTACCAGCATGAAACCGTTGAGTTAAGCACACTCCCATCTGTCACACGTTCCTCTGACACTCAGCAGGTACATTTTGCTGCCTCTGAGCCTGTTTGAAATCCTTTTCTCCACCTCACACCCGCTCACGGATGAGTAACTGAGTGCCTCTCCCCATCCGACTTCCTCAAGACCTTTGAAGCAACCTTACAGCCACTCCCATGTCAAAAGAAAGCCGTGTGTTCCTCTGCTCAGCGCTGCTCCATCAGGCTGTCCTGCACAGGAGAGATGGTTTCGTGGACCCTCCTTGAAGGAGGGTCTTCCTGAAGCTGCTAGGGCAACCTAACAACCTGCAGCAGGACAACCCGGCACCCCTCCGTCCTCACCCTGCATTGGCACCTCAGCTAGACTGGCTCTGATGCTAGACTAAGCCTTGGAGAGCAAATTGGGCTGGGAGAAATCCAACTCAGAAGAAGCCAGGAAAGAGGTTTCTGCCGGTTTAGTGACCTCAGCTAGGTCAGACAAGTCCAGAGCTGAAAGATGAGGCTCCATGAGCAGCTAAATGTCTGGCTGAGCCTGAAATCTGGGAGATTGCCAGGTCCATTGAGGTTTTGCAGGTGGAGTTTAGCAAAGAAATAACTTCTGGTGATTTTAGTTTCTCATCTTAGGTGAGACCTGGAGTCCTAGGAGAGAGTAGAAGCTGAAGCAGAAAATTTAAATGGGCACAGTCAGATTAAGTAATCACATAGTTTAAAACAGTAGTCGTTAGCTGTAGCGGGTAATGAATACCAGCTCATGCCTCACCCTGCCAATAAGCTCCAGGTAAGTATATCCTTAATCCCACAAGGAGCTTGGTGAAACATGGGAGGTGTGAGCAACCTCAGCAACAGGCTGCGTGAGACAGGAGCTGAAGGCTTCAGGTACAGCCTCCCCAGGAGCATGAGGCCAGCAGCTGCTTTCTGGACTCATGGCTCTGCTCCGACTCCAACAGGTTTGGAAGCAGTACAGTGAAGGGATGTCCTCTCCTTCTCCTCATGCTGAGATCCCAGCAGGTACACACTGCTGAGACAATGAACACAGAAGAGAAAATTGCTTGTTTTCTGATTAAAACAAATCATTTCTCCAGTTGTGTCTGTGAAGGGGTGAGAAGGATCCCACTGGCTCTCTTGAAGTGTCTCTGCTGGAAATAGTCATTCCTGTAGAGCATCTGGAACACACTGAAAGTACAGCTTAGTGTGTAGTTGGTGCAGTCTGGAGGACAGGATACAAATGCCTTGCTGAGCAGCCTGCCTTTTTGAATCAGTGGGAAAACACCCAAAGTGCTGCATTCCAAAGGCAAGAATAAGAAGGCTGATCTAATAGTCTTTTACAAACTCCAGGATCTCTTGTCTTTGACAAGATTTCCTGGCAATATACCTGGGAGCTGTGAGAGTTGACCAGAGACTAGAAAATCATATTCCCTTCCCTCCCAAAGATAGAGAGCTCCCTTCAGCGTATCCATGCATTCATATTTTTTTTTTATGACCCTAATACAACATTATTTTCAATATGTGTTAACCAATTCAATAAGTCACCCTGATGGCTTTTTTTTTTTTTTTTTTTTTTTTTTTTTTTTTTTTTGGGTGGGGGTGAGAAAGGGAGGGAGGGAGGGTGGATGGTAGTTTACAATACATGATATGAAAATCTCCAAGACTTCATTTCAGGAGGAAGACCATAACAGTTTAGACAAGATCCTAAATGGTGAATAACCCTTTCCCTGGAGATTTGATGGCAAATACAAGGTATGCCTCTGTGACTTTATTATTAAAACAGAATGATCTCCCTCCAGCTCCGTTGGAGGGGGAGGAAGAGAGAGCACACATGGAGCAATTAAGAAAAATGTCTTTGACCTTCAGCAACTTAATCAGCTGCCAGTGTGCTTCCTAATAGTGTGCTAATGGTTAAGTTCTTCTGGATGCCATAAAAAGTGCTATAACTGGAGGCTACAATAAAGTGCTGATCAACCCATCAAGTGAGTCAATCCAAAAGTAATATCTGTCTTCATAATGACTATAATAAAACCTATGCCAGAGCCAGGAGATGACGTGAATAAGAATGCTGCTTAATTATGCTGGGCTGCGATTCTGGGTGAATTTGTCACACTTCTTCAAACTTGCTTTTGGGTGACATTCCCACTCCTGCCTATGAAAGCCACCCTTCATAGCTGTGTGGCCAGTGCTCCAAGGACAGTTCTAGGAGGACTGGGCAGGTGATATCTCCATTCAAGCCAACCAGAGTTTTGGTGCAGAAAAGGCTGTTGAATTTGGGCTGAGGATGTTTTTTCCAGCAGTAACTGCACTGACAAAAAGCAGGATGGAAGCATGACTGAAATTCCATTTTTGAGAGGTTGGGGCTGGGCAGAGAAAAGGTGTTTATAGATTTTATGTATCCCCATATTAAAGATAGCCTATTATTTTGAGTCATGGTATTGAAACAGGGTGAAGGTTCACTGAGCACCCAACACAACACCATGGGACAAGACAGTCGAGTCCTATGCTAAAAAGGCACAGATGTAAAGAAGCAGAAGGCATCTCAGGTGGAGAGGCACAGAGATCCTTCTTAGCATGGTGGATGGAGCTGAGGAGCTGACAGAGATTGAATGCTGTCCTCGAGGATTCAGAAACATAGAATCACAGAAAGGTTTGAGTCAGAAAGGGCTTTAAAGCCCATCTAGTTTCAAAAACCCTGCTGTGAGCAGGGACACCTCCCTCCAGACCAGGTTGTCTAAAGCCCCATCCAGCCTGGCCTTGGGCACTGCCAGGGATGGGGCACCCACAGCTCCTCTGGGCAGCCTGTTCAGTGCCTCATTGCCCTTATAGTAAAGTATTTCTTCTGAATATCTAATTTTAATCTACCTTGTTTTAGTTTAAAACAACTTACCAATTTCAGTTTAAAACCTTTACCATGAAGAAGGCAATGAACAAGTGCCCTTCAAAGGTACTTCCTGGGATAATAAGAGCATAGGGACTGGAGGGTCCTTCCCTGCGTGGTGCTGAGGTCCTACTGCCTGCTTTTGATCTCCCTGAGAGCTGAGGCCACTCAGCTCCCCAGGGAAGCTCTCTGTCTCCAGCAGGATGGAGCACAACAAAACAGACTTCACTTCTCCTGCCTTCTGCAAAGGCCCAGGTGAATAAGGGGGTCCGTGTGAGTGAGTAAACCAAATTTGAGGTATGAAAAGTTCTCTGCTTTGGGAATTAGCCAGTGGTCCACAGACACTGGTGGAATCGGGTGGAACGTGAAGGTCCAGCGGGGGCCAGGAGCACCTGTTGCTGTCAACGGAAGGAGCGGTTGCTCTTTTCCTACAAAACATAGCTGGTGTTTTGGGATGCCTTTGAGCACAAAGCTGCTGTCCAGGATGCTGAGAAGCAGGGATGTAATTCACAAAACCAGCATGGAGCTGGTGGAAAACATGCCGCAGCCTTTCAAGGAATCACAGAGCGGATTCCTCCCCCATCGGTAAAGAAAACAGGATGCAGGCCACATTCCTGCTCGCATAGACAAGGCTCTCCACACCAGCAAAAACACATTTTCTCTGTTCCAATTAAACCCTGGCTTTATATCACCTTGCTGCTGATAAGGGTCTGATTAATGGAAGAATTGTCTTTTTTTTAATAAAGTCTCTGGTGCTAATTGTTTTTTCCCTCTCCCATTTCTTGTTTAAAAGGCGCTTTCGAGGAGGGCTGCTGATTGTGCTGGAAGTTGCATGGGAACACTTAGTCTCTTCCTGGTTTTGTTTTTGGGGCTAACTGCTGCCACCGAGACTAGCAGGTCCAATAGACAAATCACCTCTGCGGATAACCGGCAAAATCCTGCCCTTGTGCCTCCCGATAAACAAGTGCAGATTCATGTGTTTGTTCATGACACAGAAAGCAGCCAGAACAATGATTTGGTGACTTTTTGCCAATGTTGTTTCCTCTGGAGAGCCGATTTCCCTCACGGAGCCTCAGGTGCATAGCAACAACTCAGCAAAACAAAAGCCAACCACTGCAGGGCATTAGAAAAATATTATCCCAGTCCGAAGGGTGGGACCCGTCTTCCCAACGGCACCCTGGTGCCAGGATCAACCCCAGCTCCAAACATTCCCGCGATGCCGCCGCGTGCATACCAGGCTAATTAGTTAACCCCGCTCCCAGGTGACGCTGCCTGAGTAGTTTCGACTCCAAGTCCACAGGGGACAGTGTGATGATGTGCACGTGCGTCATAGGTTAAGCGAAGGGCTGGATGCTTAATTTAAAATGTTTCTTCGGTCATTGGTGGGCTTTCTGCCCACTGTGGCATAACGTCAGAGGGGAATGGCTCTATCACCAGGTTTGCAGTCCAGCCTCTATACTATGATAAACTTGAGCAGAGATGCGGTCAGGGAGCCGCACTGCCTCAGTCCTAGCTGGGGAAGAAGCCAGGGTCTGCAGGGCCTGTTTTCTATGAGCTTGCCACCAAGATCTAGCAAGGACACATGGTGCTTGGCCTCTGAAGTGTTCCTGAGCATCTCTCTGGCCTGTGCCCGAGCAGTTCGGCACTGCCTATGTTGTCGCTGTGTCTCTGGGGAAGTGTGCTGGGAGACGGTGTTGAAATGACTGATAGACCAGAAATGGCTGAGACCTTGCACCTCTCTCCTGACTTGTCAGTAGAGGGGAAGCCCAGCCAAGTTGCTTGGAGGGGACAGGATGTGAAGGAGACCAGCAAAATCAGTGGCTGATAAAGCAAATGGAAATTGTGAACAAAGAAGGAATCAGCCAGTCTGGGTCAGTGGGGCTGAAGGAGTCTGAGTTAACTGCGAAAATGTTCTGCTAAAAACTCCTGTCCTGGGGCTGGCAGGCTGCTAACATGCTCTCCAAGCTGGTTTCACCTGTAGGAAACTTTCAGACTTCACTGTGCTACTGTGCCCACCCAGCTCTGCACATCTTCCTGTCTCTTCATCCCACAACTGTGCTTCTGCTCTGCTTCCCCTTCTCCTTTCTGTGTCTTTTCAGCTTTCTGTTTCTTATTTCCATTATTTTCTTTCACCATTTCCCTGCCATTTTTGCTCTTCTACTTTGCTTTTTGTTGTAGACAAATTTTTAGATTTAAGTCAAAGAGAGAACATCATCGCTCAAAAAGGGATGGATGAAAGATGTGAAGAAAGGAAACAGAGCAATAAAAGAAAGAGAAGCAGTATGAAAGGGCAGCTCTATGGCAGCCCATGCATATGGGGTACACAATGAAATGGATTTGTCACAGTGGCTAGGTCCATATTGCTAAGGACACCCACCCCACAGGCAGATTCTCATCCCCTGGCTCAGTGGTGATGAGCAGCTCACATCCCACTGCTCGTAGGAGTCCTTCAGGGCACAATGCCTGGGTCCAAACTGCTCTCAGTATGGCTCTCCTCATAGTTTTTCTGAAATATTATTATTTTTGTAGTGGTTTCTCAGGTCACAGTGACGGTTTTGTCACAGCATGATGTTTCTGTAGCACAATGCTGAGGGCATGTGCTGTGTGTTTTGAAACCCAGCGGGAGGGCATGGGGAGGGCTTGTAGGCACCCAGTCTGCTGGGATAGATTTGGACAGAGCACAGCCTCATCCGTGCTGCCTGCGGGGAGCCGTCCCTGGAGCAAGCTGTCCCCAGCACCACATCTGTTTTGCTTCAGCGAGGGTGATGTGATGCATCTGACAGCACAGACGTGGCTGGTATAAACCAGCTGAACATGGCAGCAGAGGGATGAGGAGTGTCTGACTCTGGAGCAGTCAGAGGAAGGTGACACCGAGCAGAGCCCAGCACGGTGCGCAGGTGGTGCTGTGCATGGGGACCTGAGTGGTGGAAACCTCACCCCGCAGCTACTGCCTGTCTGGGCTGTGGGCAGGAGCCCTGCAGACATGGGATTCTTGTTGAATGTCTGCAGGAGACTGGAGCAAAGTGTTCTTCAGGGAAAGATCTGCGAGAGCCGTGGGTCCAGCACAGGGCGCTGAAGGGAGCTGTGACATGGAAGAAACCTAGACCAGAGCAGATGTCAAACCAGATGGGTCAGAGGAGTCCTTCCCATGGAAATCTCTCATGTATCACCAGAAAGGCAGCTGAGTACTGAGGAGAAATTTGGAGATGAGAGTGAACTGGCAAGCAACCACCCTCTTTGCTCTTGACAGAGAGGCATGAGCGAGACTACACTGCAACTGCAGGAGCTTGGGGGCAAATTCAAGGAGCAGCTGCAGAGCCTGGACTGTCATCATGCAGTTTTATCCTGGTTCCTTGGGAAAAGTGACCACAACAAAACCCTTGACATCCTGTAGAGCCTGAGGACAGGCATGGATTTATCACTGCATCCTCAAAACTGTCATCATCTTCCTCATGGTGTTGGAGGGCAGGGAGCTGCAGGCATGAAGCTGACACATTCTCCCCAAAGACACTTTCAACGGGAAGCTGCTGCCTTACAGGGGGAGCAGCTGATGCTTTACACTGCCTGAAAGATTTATTTTGAGAAGAGGTTTTCATTTTTCCTAGCTGCTGGAGCAATGACTAGAGAAGTTGGGCCTTGTGTGAAAACACTTGCAAGTAGGGCTCTCAGCTCACACCTGGAGCTGTTGTTGGGCCCAGTTTTCAGAAAAGGATGAGGCCCACTGCCTTCACATCTGTTCTCACTGCCTTGCAAGAGACTGGGGACATTTTTCTGTTTGTCATGTGTATGTGTCATGTGTAGGACACAGGAATATTTGCACACACCTGGTCAAGGGGTTGGACACAGAGATGAAAAAACTCACAGGTCCAAACTCCAAATAAAACTCATTCCCTCCACCAATGCACTCCAAACACAGACACACCAAACTTGAATTGTAGCATTCTCACTCCTAATAGAGAAAATCATTTTATGCAGCTGTTTTCCAGTTCCTAATGCTCAGAAAGATGCAAGAATGGGCCTTCAGGTTCACTCAGAGATCTCCTTCACGTGTTTTGTTACCCCTAGCTAGTAACAAGGCTGCAGACATTTGCCAAAAAGCAACATAAGGAACAAACCAGTTTGGCATTTATCTGCCCTTCCTGCACGGAGCTGTGCAAAGTCCCTTGTACAAAGGAGCTGAGGCATCTGAGGCTGCAGTTCAAAAGAACCTTGAAGGTGAGTCTCAGAGATGGGGCTGAGCAACTTGCATTGCCTTTAGGGGAAGCAGAAGTCCCCCTGGATCGCTGCAAGACATGAATCTGGGGAAGGCTCTCACCAGACCTCAGAGATGTTAGGGAGCTGGCCTTGTTCAGCATGCTGCCGCTACAGTTAGTCTCTCTTTCATTCTTTCTACCTAAATAACCTCAGGATTGCATTGCTGTTGCTTCTGTGTGGTTGGATGCTGTTGCTAGGCCTGTAAACAGAGATGTCACAGCTGCTCATCTTGCAGGATCACAGTCAAATGATGAATGCTGGAATAATATCCAGTATGTGATGGTGCATGCTCAGAGATGGGTGTGACAGGCACTTCTGAAATCCCTTGGATAGAGGGGCATGCTTTGTAAGTGAATGGCTGCACACTCAGATTCCTTCCCTTGAAGGCTTGTTTCTTCCCAGCACGTGTAAAAGCCTGAAGTAAAAGGCACGAAACAAACACTGTCCGCTCATCAATCTCCTAAATGCAGAGAGGAAATTTCACTTCATTGCAGTGGGTATATATGTCAACTCTTAGGCCACACATGGCAGGACAAGTGGGGACAGGCACTGCCAGAAACGTGAAACATGTGCTGCTTCTTAGGCACCTTGTTTTGCTTGGAGAACTTCATGAGTACAGCACTGTGCTCTGACCATGCTGTTTCCATGTGAAAAGAGGAACTAAAGAATCGGCCAGAGCTGTCATTCCTTTGCATCAACATCTTTTCTCCTTTCTCCTCAACTACACCTTACATTGTTGCAAGCTTTTATCATTTTGGCTTCTGAGACATGAGCTGGAGGGCTGCAGTGGAGGTAACTTGTGAGCTTTGGGGACTGTGACTACAATGCACACAGACATAAGGTTTGAGGAAGGCATGGAAATTGGAAAAAAAAAATAAAATAATAAGTAATGCAGTCCTTGGATAAAGGACACTGAGAAAGTTTCAGGTACTAAGAAGCACACAGTTTGGCTACTATTTTATTGGTCATATCCCTAGAGGGGTTGGTAGAGTAGTTTTCACTAAGCTCAGAAATGTAAAAGATCACAAATCTGTATGAAAATGACTTCAGCATAACACTGACTTAAACATCTGGCTGTATAGAAGAATGTCAGTGTGGGTCTTTTTTAATTGCTTTTTTGATGTTGAGCCAGCAAATGTCATGTCTGAAGTGTGCTTTCAAGCAGAGGAGCTAGGAGAATACTTTAATCTTTGTGAAAATAACTGAGTCTCACATCACACCATGACTCTAGGAGCTGGGGATTTAAGGAAGATGTCAAATACAAGTTGTAACACTGATTGCTACATCCTGGTGGTGGGAAGGGCTTCCACTTTGCCGTTAGGAACCTGGGGCCTTAGTCCAATTGGGCAGCAATTTGTATACTCCTTGGAAACAGAAAGACACTTCATTGGGAGGACCTTCAACCTTGAATGTGTGTCTTCATGTGCTGGAAGCTCATTGCCCTGCTGTCTGAGCTGTGTCAGCTCTGCCATCACAAGATTAGGGGTAGCAGAGAGTGGGAGAGCATGGGCAAGTTGGAACAACAGCTCTACGTCTGATGCTTTATTCAAGGGCTGCTCTCTCTCTGACACCTTTGAATTTTAGCCAATTAGGCACTTGAATATGATCTAAAAATTGTTTCTGTTGTTCATGTAGAGCACACGTTTCAATGTTTGCAGCTTGCCTGCAGGCTGGGAACAACCTCAGAGAGGAGAACGAACAGCAGGGCCCAGAGACCTGGCAATGCAGGGTAGGTGTTTGCTACCAACAGAGGTGTCCTGTACTCCCTGATGTCCTGCTTATAGTACTTAAATAACAGCATTGATAATTCTGTAGTTCTTCTTTTGGTAGAACTGCTTGATAATGGTGGTAGCACAAAACATCATCTCATGTACTTTGATATGTGCTTCAAACCTACCCCAAGGTAACCTCTACAAAGAAAAGGGTGCAAGATAGACCCTATTGGTCCTGGTGTCCTCTGCTCTCCTGGCCTGGAGGGAGCTACGTGAGGCCAGCATCAGGAAGGTGATTTCTTTAGATCATTCCATATTATGTACCTCTCACTAAAATGTTTAAATGAGCATTCATACACAGCATATGGGAAAAGCCTTCCATATCTTGACTGGGATGGGAGGGGGGATGCTGGTGGAATTTGTTGTACAAGCAGGTTGAATTACCTGAGTTGTTGTTGGGTCTTGGCACTGGTCCAGAAGAAGATCTTAGGCATTGTGAAGCTCAGTACTGCATTGCATAAACAGAAGTGAAAATCCCAAGTGCTGTTTGGCACCTGAGTTCCAAAAACAGCAAAGGAGAGAGAGGTACCTTGGATGGCACTGATGACACTCAGCAACCCACATGCAGAGTCCAACCTGTAGGCAATGCCCAGGTGGGTCCGGTTTGAGTTTTCTGCATAAGCCAGGCCCAGAGATGCCCATAGTTTCTTCTGGGAGATGACTTTGGACCCTGATATGTCTGTCTGTGATTCTTTGCCTGGCCTATACTTTTCTCTGCTTAAGAGGGCTACTCCATGTGTCTTCTCCAGCAGCACGAGGCCCTGCTCAGATCACTGACTCACTGGAGGAGATGGGTTCCCTGAAATTCAGACACTACTCCACACAAAGAGGTTTGAACCTTCCTTTCCAAAGGGTTTGACCACCAAACCCTTTGGAAAGGGTTTCTGTTTCCTGTTTCCTGTGCTGAAATGTTTTCTACCTCTCTTGCTAAATCTTCTCTGAAGCCCAGACTCTCACTAACTACTGCAGGTTGGCACAGGTTGGAGAACTCAGGGCAGAGAGATCTGTTTTCTGCACCCCAAAATGGCCTTAACTGACAGACACAGGAATGCTGTTGTTCATAGGCAGGAAGCACTTTGGGAGCTTTCCACCTGTAACCTTTGCCCTCTAGGATATCTCAAGGGTCTAAGATCAGGTAAAGCTTTCCCAGATCTTGCATTGCATTTACCTATATATTATTACCACCTGTCAGGTCCTATGGTTGACAGTCCACTGGCATTTGCATTATTTTTTGGAATTCACTTTCTGCCTTTATCGAGGAGAAAGAGGCTCTGTTTGGACATATTAAATCAGAACTAAACCAGCATCACAGAGAGATGCATCATCAGCTGAAGCCAAACCACCCAATTTTTTGCCCAGGTTCCTCCCTTGTCCATGTTCTCAGAGACAAAATAAGGATGCTGTTGCTGGCAGCACTGGGAAGCTTTGAGTTGCAGTGTTGCAGGCAATTCTGCAGCTTATAGGAAGCAGTTTGAAACCTTGTTCTGCTTTATGGCTGTAATCAGCCAGGAATGAAGTGACAGCAGTGTGTCCTTTTGCTGACCTACCTATGACACTGATAAAGAGAACAGTCTGGTATTTAAAGATGCAATTCCAAAAGAAAGGGATGGTGTTTCAAGGAAATTATTATGCTTTATTAGCAGCTGAGCATTGTAACTCTTGTCCTGCTTTGGGACTGTGAATGATTAACTCAGTTTGCATCACTGTAGCATGAACAAGTTTTATGCATTTTTTTTTTAAACTACATTTGTAACTGGAAAAGTAGGTGCCTACTTCTTAGAGTGTAACCACCTTCTTTTGCTGACAGCTAGCTAAATTGGACCTTTAACTTGGTTAGGCTGAGTTTATTGGCTTTTGTATTTACTGAAGATCAGTGTTAGAAGATTATTTGCAACCCATTATGAACTAGCCATGGTGGAAAAGAGAACTCAGACACCTTCAAGTCTTGTTCACTCATATACTGCTTGGTTGTGTTAATGTGTGCCTGGTTGTGATAGAGGAAGAAGGGAAAACAGAAGAAAATTGAAGTTTACACCTCTTTATAAAAGCTGAAGAAGCTTTCTGTATAGACCAGAATATTACCATTTGTGACTGGTCCACAACTCAGTAACAAGTGCATGAGGTGAAGAGCAAATATTTCAGAAGAAGCAGTGTTTATATAAAATGCGTGTCTGAGATGCTTTGGGCTTCAATCATTCTCTCTACAGAGCCTGTTGCCATTCTGTCCTTGGGTACAACAAATGGGGAAAAAATGAAGTAAACTTTTTGGGAAGCAGCTAATCAGAGGCAAATATTAATATGACATGGAAGAAATTCCTGATGCTGTCCCATTCTGGTTTTGGCTCACATGAAGTCATGCTCTTAAACCAAGAACACTTGATCTGCCTTGAAAGGGTGGGTTTGCAAGGTCTCAAAAGACATAAGAAATATATTCCTAGCATGTGGGTTTGTGGGATACTGAACTTCAATCCTGCCCCAGAGTCAGGATGGAAATGTGTCAATCACAAAATAAAGAGAAAAATGACAAGATTCTGGATAGTCCATTTGGAGAGGAGATCTCCATTGGAATAGATCACTTTGGTAATATGTTATTTTAACTAAGTGAAACCTGCTGGAAGCAGAAATTTAAGGAGCGGTCTGTACAGTGCTGAGGTTGCTGCCTGAGGCCAGCAAGGTGGTTTGAGGTGAATTAGAAATATAGCTGTAGTTTTGGAGAGGACCCACTCAAATAGCAGCGATTTGTTTGTAGGAAGGAAATGGGTCTGGCTTTAGAAAAAGGAATTTTCACTTTGATAATACGAGAACTGAAGAGTTGACTTGGTGCCATCAGCAGGTCCTTGGAGGCAAGGGAAAACTTGATAAGAACATCTCTTCACCCTTGTTGACAAAACATGCTGGCATTCTCCCTTTGGTTTGCATGTCTTAAGACAGAGTGGAGATATGCAATCCCTCCTGCAGGAAACGGGATTTCTTGCTTTGTCTCTAGTAAAACAGTGGTTCTGATCTAATCTCATGCTTCAAGGATGTTCTGTAATTTGATTTTGGCTTGCAGGTTAGGAATTCTGTTTAACCCCCTCTAAAGCAATACAGACAAGAAAGATTTTTGTAGGAAGATAGGACAGAAGCTGTCCAGCACCTCCTTACATGTACAGGTCCCACATTATCACCGGCCGTTGGGTAAGAAAACTTTTCTAAGGTCAGATTGACAGGTTCACAGCTTTCTTTCACTTGCTCTGAGACATAAGGAGTCACATAACTTTCTGGCATCATCTTTCATCCACCCAATGTCCTGCTGTTAAAGAGGCATTGGAATCTCCAGGCCCTCGGTTTTCTTTGGCTTTCTGGGTCAGACAGTCAGACACACTCAGCGCAGATATTTTCCTAGCTGGAGTCCTTGGGTTTGCTAGGTGCTCTTATTTAGGAAGTGTTGATTTAACCCTCTCAGGAATTAGTATTACTCAGGGCAGTGCTGCTTTGAAGTGGTTACCAGCCTCATTAGAAGTAAGTGCTGGGTGTGGTATGTATCTGCAAGGCAAGAGTGTCATTCTGTTTCCTGGGGACTGAACCTTTAATAAAGGGAGTTTCCCTTGTTTCAGGGGGCAGGTGTGAGGCAGCTGCTGTTTTGGATAGCCAAGTGAGATGCCCAGTTTGGAGAATATGGTAAAATAATACCTTCTGTTAAGGCCACTTCACATTTCTTCAACAGCACAAAGCTAGAGAGAGCCCTGTAATTCCACAGGAGACATCAAAATTGAGTGATATGAGAATAACATGCCTGTTACTATTTAGTTTCAAATCATACCTGCAAACTCAATCTTCAGTTCCTGTTTGTAGGTAGACTGCAATGATGCTCATCTGTATTTCTAGTGTCTACAAGGGTCCTGTAATGCTAGCTAAACACTTTACCTCTGATGCTTAAACATGCACCAACAGGTCACTGTGGCAATATGCATAACTCCATGAATCAGGGGTTGCACTGGGAATGTAGAAATAGCCCTGATTTGTTTTTCAGTCTTGCCTCACCAGTACTGCATTTGGTAAAAATTCTGCCACCAGAGGTAGAGCTCATTCCTGTAGCAAAATACCATGCTGGTGATGTCTAAGAGATGCTCTCAGTCTGTTCTGGAGGGGTTGCTTACTCATTTTCTTGAGTGCAAAGTTGGTCCCTGGGCATTTGTGTTGGCATAGCAATGCTGTAACACCTTGCCTTTTGGCATTGGTTATGTAAGGATCTAAATATGCTGGCATGACTCACCACATGGTCTGAACAGAGCTGTTCGAACAAGAATAATGCAGCCAGTTACCCCAGTGATGGCTGCAGAGGAATCCCAGCAGAAGCTTCTCCCAGCAGCACTGCCATGGTGGCTGCTTCTGTTGGAGAACCATTTGCTCTGTGTGGGACTTTCTTTTCTTCTATTTCCCACTGCTATTTGTCAAAGGATGTTAGTCTTCCTCCGATGCATATCAATCATGCCACTGACTCCCTTAACAGTTCGGTTGGATCTTTACTGGGGGACGTCCTAAGCCCTCACATCTCTAGGGAACCTGCATCCGATCTTCTTTTGGTTTATTTGTTCCCTTCTGTTTTCCTGATACTTTTCTAAGGAAAATTTCAGTACAGAAACCCCTGCTGTCAGGGGAGCAAGACCAGATCCAGGTTATTTTCCTGTATTTTTGCATGCAAATTCTCTTACTGTAGCCACTTGTAGACATCATGGTGCTCATCTCTGTTGTCCTGCTCCAGCCAACCTAGTCCTTCGCTGATCTATGTTAGAGAGCCTTGTGCCCCTCTATGTAGGAGACTCAGTATCTCATATTCATATTCTTTTTTCATATTTTTTTTTCTCCTTCTTTTCCCATATCATGGTGATCTTTCAGATCCATAGTGATCTATCAGATCCTCTACCAAAGAATCAGATTTGTGCTTCTGTTAATATCTGTGAACAATAGCTATTTCTCATCATGCAACTGTGAGCTTTGTACCACTCTTAAGAGGGAAAAAAAAAAAGAATGCATCATTTTCTCATTAAAAAACAAGGTTTTATAATAATATTATCACTGTATATGCCCCAAAGATTTCAGTCTGCCACAAACCTGAACTCCAATTCTGCCATCTACACAAGCAGAAATAAGTTACGGAGAAGGACTGTTTTTTGCTATGGCATCTTCCTTTCTGAGTGCTCTAGGCACATCAGGGTCCTGACACCCGCACTCCTCATGGTCCCAGGAGCACTTTGTTTCTGGGTGCGGGATGCTCATTCCAAAAATGTGGGTGGATGGAGCTCTCACTTTGCATGTTTTCAGGCCGGGTGGTGGAAATGATTCCATGCTTCAGCTAGCTTGAAATGAGCATAAAACTGCAGATCGGAAGCCTCAGCTCCAGAGGGAGCTCCAAACTCTGCCTGCTGGTGTCAGAGGCAAGTAACCATGGTCCTTCTCCATCCTGGAGAGGAGACAATCAGTTGCCCACCCCTGCATCATTCCATCTTGACTGGTTTTACAGCACCAGGAGGTCCCTGTCCCTGTCCCAGTCCCTAGCTGCCCTCTTCCAGTGCATCTGTGACAGCGGCGCTCAACACAGCATGGGCATTTCCACTCCTGGGGCCAACTTCTGCTTCCCAGCTAAGGATCTCCAGTCCTCTTCTGTGTGTGCAATGGCCACAGAACTGCTCCTGGATAGAGAGGCCCTGATAGAGGTTTTAATCTGTTGACTCCAAGCTTGATTTTCTTAGTCAGAAGTAGTCAGTCAAACCTTGGGTAAAATCCATGTTAAAAGTGCAGCAGTGGAGCACAGAGCAGCACATGCCACTGGTCACACTGACATTGAAGCTGGGGTGCAGGTGATTTGTACTACAGACCATGTATCCCTGACTTCTCATGGTTTCAGTAGGTAATGGGTGCCTACATACGTAAGCCTGAGCTTTCACAGTGCTGAACTGGGCAATGTCCAAATACCATGAAATTTGGGCCGTAGGACTGGGAATTAGTTTCAGCTTGTCAGGAAGCAAGAAGAAGCACTGTCCACGCTACAGAGGTATGGGTTGCTCTCAAGGAAAATATAAAAACCCAACTGAATCACTCAACTGAAGTACTGGTTACAGATTAAAGAGGGAAGGAAGGAGCTTGGAGGAAAGGTCAGGTGCTGTGGAGGGGAAGAAAAAAAAAAAAAGAAAAAAAAAGAAAAACACAAAACATCTAAGATGAAATCTTGGAAACTTTCCTGACTGTGGAGGCACTTGAATTACCTCAGAACAAAGGCTGTTGACTTTCCTTATAAGGAGAGAAAGTCTTGTTTAAAAAAAAATTACAACTGAAAGCTTGATAAATAATTGTTTTCTCCGTTATTAATTTGTTGGAAGTTTTAGAAAACTAGAAAGGTTACTTTGGAGTGAGTCAAAGGTTTTGTTCTGGTAAAATGAATATATGAAATTCCAGTTATTTCAACTATTTGAGCTATTTTGATTTTTTTTTTTTTGTTAGTCTCCACTACAAAATTTGAAATTGGAGTAACCAAGTACTTTTTTTTTCCTCTCCTTTTTTTTTTTTTTTCCTCTTTTTTCGTTTGCATGTTTTGAGACATCCTTCTTCTCATTTCTTTATAAACAATTTCTGAGGTAGGGATGAAATCACAGCTGTCTCCTAGACAGCCAGGTCAGTGGGTTTATGCCCACTTCTTGACACAGAAGTAATTAGTGCAGGACATGAGAGGAAGGGAACTAAACAGTCCTTCTGGATTTAAAAGCTGTGGCTCCATGAGTAAATCTCACAAATTTTAATATAACATGCAAATAAAAACAGAGTATGAATTCAAGCCATTAATAATGGCTTGAAACTGCTGAGGTGCTCAAAGTACTTGGGGTCCTTCAAAGTATGATCATTTAAGGAGACCATTAAGGGCAATTCAGAGCAAGGTTTATATGCTTGGTCCTGTGAATGCTGCTGGACAAGGGACAGGCACTGTGAGGGACAATCAGCAACTGGACCTGGGAGACATGACAGAGACCACTGTTAGCAGGGGAGAGGCACAAGAGGGAAGGCAGGGCAGGATTTCTGTTGGGCAGATCCTGAAGGAGCACATGGATCTTACATCTTACATAGGGTGAAAAGGACAGCAGGAGAGAGGCTAGCCCTACTGCTGTGTAGATAGACCTCTAAGGGAGAGAGAGGTTTTCTGAATCTTCAGGGCTGAGGATTCCAAAGCTCCTAGGGTTCAAGAGAAAATACAAAGGAAGGCTAGATTTTGCTGAAAGTAAAAGTTACACCTGCTCACTGTGCCCCGATTTTTGTTTGAACAGTCAATGGGGCATATATACAGCTCCCTCTAAATTACTATGCACTAAACCAAGCCCTGGTCTCCTTTATGCTTTCCAAGTTTAAGGTAACAAAAAAAAAAAAAAATGCCAGGCAGGAACCAGAGTCTATCAGTAGCCTACCACTCACTGTCTTGCTAGCTTTTGACTGCATGCCTCAGATCCCCATCAAATCCACGAGAACATGTGTTTGTGTATCCGGAATATCTGCACATCACTTCTCCCACCAGAACCATAATAAATGTGAACACAAGCTTAGGACTCTCTGCAGTGATTTATTAGCTGTTTGAAATTGGGGCAATAAATCACTGGAGACAGAGAGCCAGACTTTTTCCCTAGAGTGGCTGTAGTGCCACTGCATAAGCAATACTAGAACAGCTCTCTGCAAATGTCATCTGCAAAAATCATCTAACCTGGTACATGTGGTATGGAAAGCAGAACACATGGTACGGTTCTCCAATGATTAAAATGAGCAGAGGCAAATGCCTTCTACATGCAAAGGCATGTCTGCAAGGAATTGATAACAACAGGAAGGAGATGGGGAGGACACATATCAGGACCACAGCAACTCTCAATATGCTCAATAGTTTGACCTTATGCAGGACTTTTTGGTACAAAGGACCTCCTGGCTTTTAGTCTGGGTGCTCACAACCAGTACACGTGCAAAGCTTTGTACTGTAGTGTGGGTTACCTGAATGTGGAGGAAAGCCTGCACCTAGCTGAAGCTGCAAGAGTTTTTAGGAGACAGTGAGTGCTTTGTGGACTGGTCCAGGTGTGCCCATCAATGTGTAGGTATTTGTGGAAGGTGGTTTTGCACCCCAAAAAGTTGTCTCCTCTGTGACTTGCACACTAAGCCTCCCTGCTCTGCCAGCTCCACTTCTCCAGCAAGTGTCCACCAGCTCTTTGGGTCACGAACCTGGTATCATTTTTGTATTAATCCAAAGATCTGTCCTTTCTCCCACTACCTATCCAACACTCCTTAATAAATCTCAGGAGAGAGAGTGGGTGTGAAAACAAAAACCAAAAAGCAAACAAACAAAAAAGCTTCCACATTACCTTGCCCAGAAACCATCCCACAGGATGCCTTGTACAAAGCTAGCTACTGCTACTTGCTCTTGGGCAGTCCTGCCAAAGTGGCCTGCATCAAGTCTTAGCTTACCAAGGGATGTTTATGTCCTTGGTCCCCTCCTGTCTTCCTCTCTGTTTCTCTTGTGATTTACTGTGCTTGAAGCTTCAGATGGAGTGGTGGCCAAGGCCAAGCAGGAAATGCCATTTGATGACTTCCTTGTTGACAGCTGCTTACACTGCCCTGAGTGCTTCTTGCCAACAGCTGACACATTTTCCCAGGCTCAGAGTATGACCGATCATTTACACTGAGCTTAAAGCACAGCTGCCTTTGCAAACCACCTGCAATGAGAACGGTCCTTGACCAAGCAGTGGTATTTGCAATTAGAATATCTGTGCATACCCTGGAACTGCCGAGATGGCATAATAGCCTTCCTCCTGTTTCCTGGAGGTCCTGGAGCCTCAGTGAGCGCAAATACACCGTGTACAATGATTTTCTCTATACAGGGTGGGCTCTGGACCAACAAGACTGTCTTCTGGGTCAGCCTGTCTCCATCCCACCCTGCCTGTCCCCCCTGTGCTGTGCTTTGGGCTGCACTGTGAGGTTGGAGAAAGTTCTCTTGGGATTCATCTGCCCCTTTCCAGAAACTCTCAAGTAGTTGTTACAATGCATTACAGATGAGTCTGTCTGAAACTGGGGAAATTTAATATCTCCAAAATTATGTGTGGATACACTTTTATAAGTTTGCAATGTTAATATTTATTCTTTCCCTTTCCAAGATTTTCTTTAATATCATAATAATATATTTGCTTGTCACATTTTGTTGGAGGTAATATAAAAATGTTCTGTCAGCTGATCTGAGTTTCTTTATTCCTGTCAAGAGTATCCAGTCAGAAAGAGAGAACAATGTTGTTTCCATTTTATTGTCACCATTCCCCCACTGCTAAGTCTGTTCCGAACCTTTTTTCTTGCTTTCAGTGTACCCAGATTTGGACTAGGCTTTTTATGTTAAAGTCACTTTTCCCAGTGGGCCAGCTGGGAGGCCAAGGATGGGATACTGTTTAACTCCAAATTATCATTTTGAAAAATAAAAAATATTTTGATGGTTAAGGGTGGTGAAAGAGACAGTAAACAGTGTGAACCTGGAACAAGTAGCATACTGCTTTGAGATCACAATATGTGTCCTGGTTTCAGTTAGAACAGAGTTAATTCTCTTCCTAGTAGCTGGTAGAATGCTAGATTTTGGCTTAGGATGAGAAGAGTGCTGATAACACCCCGATGTTTTAATTGTTGCAGAGCAGTGCTTATACTAAGCCAAGGACATCTCAGCTTCTTGCTCTGTCCTGCCAACAGGCATAGGCTGGGGGTGCAACAGGAGCTGGGAGGGGATAGACCCAGAACAGGTGACCCAAACTGGCCAAAGGGGTATTCCATACCATCTGACGTCATGCTAAACAATATATAGGGGTGGCTAGCTGGGGGAGGGGGCTGGACTGCTCGGGGTTAGGCTGGGCATTGGTCAGCGAGTGGTGAGCAATTGCATTGTGCATCACTTGTTTGTACACATTATTACTATTAGTACTATTATCACCATTGTATTATTTTTATTGTTGTTATTATTAGTATTATTATTTTCCTGTCTTATTAAACTGTCTTTATCTCAACTCACGGGCTTCACTTTCCATTTCTCTTCCCCGTCCCAGAGAGGGAGGGGGGAGGGTGAACAAACATCTGCGTGGTGTTTAGCTGCTGGCCAGGTTAAACCACGACAATATGTAATATATCTGCACACATAATCAAGCTGCAAAATTTTAAAGCCTTTGAGCCTCCAGGTTTGTGAACTGCTCTGGAGTACTGTCAGGAGAACAGAAGTTCCCGAGAGTGGTGGAAGTGGTTCAAGGACATGGTCACAAGGACATCCCTCCATGAATTTGCTGACTCTGACCTTCCATGGTGCTTTGTCACTTCTGTCTTTGTCTGTGCAACACCATTAATGTAGTATTAATGCAACTCCTTTACATGATGATATTCTTTCACATTGAAGGAAAAAAAGTAAACCATTAACCAAAAGACCCCTAGCATAATTGATAAAATGAAGGATAACTATTATATTATTCAAACACATGCTTTTATTTTAAGCTTCCTATGTTGGCTCTATAAGTAGATATAATTTATGTTTTGGGTGAATGCCATTTTGCATTTAACTCGTGAGCCTGACACCATCCTAGGCGGCACTGTGTATGATCTTGAAGAGAAAGTGAACAATGAAAGATTTTCAGATCACACAAAACTATTGAGGTCAGTCAAGACCTCAGAAGAATGGGAAAATATCCAGGTGGACCTGCCAAAGTCAGGTGAATGAGTAGATTGGTGTCGGATGAAAAGTAAGATGAATAACCACCAGATTAGGAGGAATAACTGGAACTTTAATATATGTGGCTGGGCAAGGAAAAGCCACGTGTGGTCAGTAATAATACACCTTAGTTCAAAGCCTGGTGGCAGTCAAAAAGAAAGAATGAATGTGATGATAAGCTTTATAAAGAATGAGGCAGAAAAATGATACTGAAAATATGCTAATATTATTAGATAAATCAAAGCTGCTCTCTCACTGCCAATATGCTGTGCAGTTTGTCACCTTATTTAAGGTGTGTGTGTGTGGGGAAGGTAATGATTTCAGAGACAAGCAATGAAGATAAGTGGTCTGAAGAGATATCTGGAAGAGGAACTGTTGAAAAACCCCTTCCCCATATCTCTCTAATATGTACCACAGTCTCTATTTATCTTTTTTTCCTTTGCCTGCAAGTCATTTTATTCTCCTGCTTTCAATTACTTTGATTAAGCACTTCTGGGGGCTGTGATGTATTAAAGACAATATATGAAGTGCACTGGACCAGTGTCGCCCCTTTGGTTCCTGCTTTGCCTTAATTGTATTCTTAGCCTTTTGTTTGGTTCTCCACTTATTTCATTTGTCAGGATGTTGGAAAGTGGCCTTTTCTTTGAATTTTTTTTTTCTAGCTAATTTTAGTTTGTTTTATTACATGCACATTGTCCAAGAAAGTGATTAATAATGTTGCACTGCCTTCATGGCTTGTTGAAAATATTTGGCTGGAACTTTTTTTTTGACAAAATAATGAGTCTTTGAGTACATGAAACCTTTTCCAGAACCAGTAGCTTTCTTTAAAACTTTATTTATTTATTTATTTATTCATTTATTTATTATAATTTAAAAAGTGTGTGAAAACTATAAATTCACTTTTGGAAACAAAAACATTTTCATTTGGAAAGACTGTGTTTCTTTAAAAAATAAAAATAAAGAGGTATATTCCTTCTTCCACTTTGCTGGTGTCCTATGTGCGAAACTCCACAGAAAGTTTTTTGTACTTTATAAATTCAGGAATCACCACTGATGTTTTAATCCAAGACATTAGCATCTACTTCCAGCTAATGCAGCCATGAAACATCAGGTCTTTAGCAACTGCTGCATCCTATGCCAGTGTGAATGGACTTCACATGCTGCAAGTGTTGTAGTAATCATCTTCGACTACCATTTTCACAATGAATGCTCCTTATCCCCAGGGTACTTTCCATGTGGCCCTACTGAAAACTTTTAACCTTCAACTTTTAACTCTGCTTGATTCCTTACTTAGGTGTGTAATTAAAATGATATGAAGGACTTCAAAGGTTTGCTCTCTTTTAAATCCTAGAAGACAGAAATAGTCTAGCCCCAGGCACAATGTGGACATGGGGACGTCTTCCTGTGAGCCCAGCATCAACAGCTGTAGTCTGTGGTTGAATGACTGTGAGGTCTCTGTTCAGCTGTCCACCTGAGATGCCTTTAGGGCAGGTGTAACTCCTGGACAGGTCTGGAATGAGACAGGGGGTATGCCAGTCTGTAGCAGCCGTTCAAGGACAGGTGTGACAGAGCCATGTATCTCAGTGGCTTCAGACATCTGTGTGTGGGAACTGAAATACACCTGGAAGTGGGATTCAGCTTGCACATTAAAATATGTATCTCCACATGAGCTGGACATCTGTGTTCCCACTTCAGCCAGTGGAGAGCAGATCCATACAGACGGCAGGCACTGGAGAACAATCCCCCTCATCCCATGCAGAGATCTATTGAGGGCGTGCCAAGCCCTTTTTGAGGTTTCCATCAATTGATTCAGTGACTAGGATGGGAACCAAGGTAGCTGCGTACAAACAATGTGCAGCTTGCTTAAATCTGCATTTGAATCTCCTAAAGGAGGTAGAACTTACCATATCTCTGGGGCATTTGATCAGATGTCTGTCTGATCTCAAGAAGGGTTTCTCCTACATTGCAATGTATATGTCTGATTTTCTTTCTTTGGCTGTTTGAGTATTTAGCTGGAGGGTAACATTGTTCTCTCTGTGGTGAATACCTTGTATGAGAGTGGGGAAAAACGTCCAGTACCAACTTGGTTTGTAAACTTTCTACTCAAAAGTATCCTACATTTGCTCCTGATGATTTCTTTTCACTGAAATAATAAGTCTTTTCATTATTTTCCACCACTGAGTAGCCCAAGGTCACAGAGGGTCAGTAGCAGAAACAGCAGGTTTCATGTAGACATGAACTGATACCTTTTTCTATTAAATTTCAGAGGCTCTGAAAACAGGTAACAATATTTGTGATCAAACTCAATAAGAAAAGCAGTTTCAAGTGGTGTTACTTCCCTGGTGAGAATCAAAATAAGAAAACGGAGAATGAGGCTGGTATGTGGCTGGCATAGCACAGATCTGTATTTATTTACGTGTCGCTTAATCTCAGGGGTCAGATTGCTCTCTCTCAGTGTTTCAGTTTGTCTTTCTATATAAATGCAAAGGATGGTGATAGTGGGAAAAAACAATTGTATCATAAATGCTGACCTAGTGTCAGGCACACTGAAAGTGGTGGCAAAGTTCAGTTATTATTTCCCCTTAGGGCAATTTTGATCTTCAGTGATGTTCATGCCTGGTATCTTGAAGAGATGATCTCTCCTGGCCTGGTTTCAGTGTTGCCTACCCTCAGCTTTTGAACTGGCCTTAGATGTTCCTGTGGAAAAGCTACAGACCTGCCTTCAGTGTTGACTGGGACTTGCCTATTGCATATAAGATGTGTTGCAGCTGGTTGCTGGCTCAGGGAATGCAAAGTATGTCTCATGCTGTGCCCCGAACTCAACCTGCCCTGGGGATTGTTTCCTTCTCACTTGCCTCAGCTCTGGCCTCTTCAATTCTTTAACATGGAGGGGATGGGTGAGCAGATACGCACACCGCTCTTGCAGGCACAAGGAAAGTCACTTAGAAAAAAACTACAGAAAAATGCTGAGGTCTTTCAGAGGCCATCAGCTCCACGAGACCATCCTGGCTCCCACTGCTCTCCCACTTTCCGCAACAAGAGCATGCTGAGACCCATGCAGCCCAACACCTCATCTCCGACAGCAGACAGCATCAAACTTCAAAGAAAGCCTCAGGAACTGCTCAGAAGAGGACAACCGTCTCTCCTTGTTCCCATATCTGTATGAATGTTCCAAACATCTGAACCTGACAGCAGGTTTTGGCCTTGCATGAGCTGGAAAAAGAAGTCCCCTCATCAGCAAACCCTACCCCAGAAGGAGGATTCTGCATTCCAATAATTTTTATTTTTTTATTTTTTTTACCATCACTGTTTTCTGCCAGCATACAAGGAGTCTTTGTGATCCTGGCTCCATTGGCTCTGTACAGGTCTCAGGACAGGAAGGTGGCCTGGACGTTACCGAGGGAGCGGAAGCTCTAATGGCAACTCCAGCACAAATGCTCGTGACAAGGTAGGGTTTTCCTGCATTTTTCTTCTAACTCCACCAGATCTGGAATGTGACAAATCCAAGCCTAGCCCTAGCCTCTCAACTCGGCCCAGCACAGTCACACCGGTTTCAAATTGCTCCAAGTTGGTGACACAAAGTGGTGTCATCAGGTCCTGGTGTCCTGGGACACATGCTGCTTGCTTTCAGATGCATTGTCGGAGAAAAAGTAACGCCAATCCAGATTTCATAGCTTCACCTAGACTTGCCTCTAATACCAGACATGCTTAAGGGTGAAAACAAGTTTACTCTGGCAAAACAAGAGTTTAAATTCCTAATTATGAAATTTGAAAGAAGATTACAAAAGAGAAAATAAAACACATTTCTAGATCATACTAAACAACAGGATTCCTTCTCAGCTCTGGTATCTCTCACCTGAAGTCTCCTGAGAGTGTTGAAGCTGTTAGCGTGACGGGTATGAATGTGCACATGGCTGAGTGGCTTTGGCTTTTGGAAGGAGATTGGGAGAGACATGGGTCTAGATTTGAGCTGCCTGACAGCAAAAGCTACAGAGTGTTGTGTTTGTTTATTTTTTATTATTATTTTTTTAAGGTAGGTTTTTTTTTGACAGGCTGTCATATCAGTGGGAAATTTCAGCAGGAGCACTGGAGAGGACAGAGGGGGTATAATGAGTGAAATGGGTGAAATCCAAGTTTGTACAGTGGTGCTGGGAGGAAGGAGGGTAAACAGGAGGAACTTGAAGTCACAGCCAACACTGACTGATTTGACATCAAAGGCAGTGAAAGCACACAAGTCTGGAGCGGTGGCAGGGAGAACAACGGCTTGTTTGGGAAGGGCAGATGAAGGGGACAGAAGCACTCTTTGGAAGAGTAATAGCCCATAGACTTGTTCAAAACCCAAGAGAAGTTAAAGGCAAGTTTGCATAATGTCTGGATGGAAATTAGAGGAAAATAACAAATGTGCGGTCATAGGAGCCGGTTTGCAGGAACAGAAGTTAATGAGGGGTTTCAGGATGTCTGTGAAGGTAACAGAAACAGCCCGTGCCCTTGTTAGGGCCCCTCATGCACGAAAAAGCTTCAATTACCCTGAACAGCCTCACCTGGGACCCCAGCCATGTGTCCTGGATCAGACCTTGCTTCAGCTGCATTGCAGGTGCCCCTGATTTCATCTCTCTCTGGCCTGGTTTCCTGCTGCTCAGACGTGACTCCCTGCTTGGGCCCTGGACCTGATTCATCCCTTCACCTCACCTGGGACTATCAGTGGACCCTGTTATCAGCTGGCTGTGTGACAGCCCTGCTCTTGCTGCTCCCAGACACCCTACAGGTCTGTTGGAGAATCAACCCAGCAGCCACAGATCACCCATTCAATTCCAATGACATCTGAGTTGGCCTAGAATATCAAGAAATGTTTTTGGGTGCCACTAGAAACAGAAATTGATGTCTGATGATATCTCCCAGACCCACAAAGAAGTTCTGGATAACTCATGGCATCTTTCTGATGGCTCTATAGGCCTGTGTGTGGTCAGATGAACTGATCTGTTGGGCTCAGCACTGTACTAAGTGGTAGGACAATGCTGAGAGCTGTCCCCAGGAAGCCAGTCATGCTAACATCAGCCCTTCTTGATTTGTATTTTCCCACCACAAGAGATGTTCTAGCACCCAGCAGCCCCCGTGCCAGCCCAGACAGTTCTGGAAAATGGCAACTCAGGAGCTATAGGTAGCCTAAATGGGATTAAAGGCAGGCAGAAAGCCCGTAGCTTTTGGAAGAAACTGTTTTAGAGACAAAAGACAAAAATCCTGGTGCAGAAGGAAGACAGAAGCAGCAAGATACTTAGTTATCATTATATCATTTATCTCTTTCACAGATGTGAAAGTCAAAATATGTTAAGAGAGACAAATCATTAACAAGGAACGTAAAGCACATGTTGGTAATGACAGAAACCCTTAGGCTGGGGTGATAGACATTTAGCAAAAAGCAAATGGTCTTCTTTCTTGTTTTGTATCATATCACACTGAGAGAAGAGGTAATTCTGTAGGCTTCAATATTCAATGCCTACTTTGCTTCTGCATTCATGAAAGTCCTGCTAACATAATTAATTAGAAGAGGAAAGATGAGTAGATCAAAGCAGGGAAATAAAAAGCTTGAGAATATCTAGGAAACTGGGTGATTCAGGGCACTGTGACATTGTGAGGTTTAGCATAGTGCTGCAGGAGCTAGTCCATGACAGTCTCTGAACCAGTTCTCTTCAAGCAGTGACGAAGGATGCTTAAGGGGACTGAAAATGGAAAACGCAAAAGTACTACCTCTTAAAGTAGGAAAGAAGGAACTTGGGAGCTGCACACCAGAATAATCTAACTTGTGCAACAGAAGGATGCAAGAACAAATTATTAAATAATCAGTTTAAATGTGCCAAGAGGATAATAAGGTGATAAAGAAACACAGACATAAAAAAATGTGTTTTCATAAACACATTTATGAAAAATAAATCTTGTCTAACTACTTTAATGCATTTCTTCCCTTTGGTGGATATGGGGAAAGCAATAAATAAAATAAATCTTTTGCAAATCCTTTGAGAGTTTTCTTTGACAGGAGCAGCAGTTTGATAACCATTGTCCAGCTCATAGATCTTGTTATAAAGAAGGCAGTGATGAACTGTTTTTCATCTCCCCTGGGGAAAGCAAAATAGAAATCTGATTAATTTGCAATAAAGAGGATTTAGGTTAGATGCTAAGACAAAGCACCCTGGTTAAAAAGGATGTGGAGTACCAGAAGAAGCCACACAGGGAGGCTCTGGAGCCTCTATCATCAAAAGGTTCAAGGAATATCTAATGGGGTTGGTCTTTGAATCCCTTAGGCAGCATCACTGTAGGGAGTGGTCTATGGGACTCCTTGGCATCTCTTCCCACCTTCTCCTGTTCACACAAAGGCAAGTGCCTTGTTGCTGCATTGTAGATTGTATTTCATCCTCTGGCTCCCATTTCAGGCATATTCCACCCTCCCATAGATGGAGTTTCTTCTGTGCAGATACGTACAGGAACAAGAGCTGATCAGAGCAACTTGTGGGACCTGTTGTCTCACCTTTTAGGAGCTTATCCTGATTCATCTCGAAGGCGACCCTATTGATTTGGGAAGATTCCTTGTAAGGCTGTTTCAGTCCTGGAAAGTCTGGTGATGTATACTCAGATGACCCCACTGTCATTCATCACCAAACTCCGTAAATGAGATCAAAATCTCCTGTCTGAGGGCAGGCAGGAGACTTCATGTGCAGGCAATTTTCAGCCATACCTATGGTGTAGCTGGCAGATGAGCTACCATTCATGATACTCTGTGCAACCATTATAAAGACCACCCAGAGGGACGGCCGTCAGCACAGCAGACTTCACTGGGCATAAATACTGCCACTTGTCTCTATTATTTAATTGTACCCAGAGCAGAAAACAGACTGTTTAAGCAGGTTGTATTTGTATATGTGAAATAGTTGGTATCAAGCTGAGCTGTTTGGATAATAATTTTTGTCAGAACTGTACAAAAACATTCTCACTGACTCAGCAGTCACTGGCTAGGGTCTTGCAGGTATTCGATATGACTGTCATATATGCAAGTACAACTCGCACTGCCAAGTATCGAACTGTCTAGGAAAACAGTTTTATTTTCTATGTGTTGCACATTTAAATGCTTAATGGAAATAATATAATTGGAGACCAGTCATTCTGAGCTAGCCCCAGTGGGGCTGGTAGTACAGGACACGCAGCTGGTGCACCCTTTCTCCCAGAGGGACATTGCTGTCTTGCATGTTTGTTCCTTTCCTTTGAAATAGGATTTGAAGGTTGCAGGTTGTGCTTCATCCTGAAAAGCATGTTTGTGGTGTGTCTGTATTTTCTTATTCTATCAATCTAGCAAAAAATAGGGCCTCTCTCTGTCACTTTGTCTCTTTTTAGACAGAGAGATGCTGTCTTCCTTCCAAAAATGCCAACATTTGTACTAAACAATAAGTATGAGTCTCAAACCATCCCTCTCACTAGGACTCACATTTAAAGGTCACATAGTCATATCTTCAGCAAAGAGCTTTGCAACCATCTTGATGTGACCAAAGAAGAGTTAAGACAGGCTGCTTGCCCACTGATGCAATTGTTCTGTTGAGTGTAACTATGCGGATGTACATCTGTGCTGATCTGTACTTAGTTCTCTCCCAGCAAATACTGGGTCTTCTAGGCAAACTGAGGTGAAATGCTCACTCAGACATACAGTGATTTTTCATGATTGTTTTTACAAATTCTTGATCCTAGCTCTGAAAAGAAAAAATAAGCAGGTAATTTGAGTGGGTGTGTGTAACACAGAGTCAAAAGTGTCCTTCTAATCCTGGAAATAAAGCTGAGATTTTCTTCTAAAGGACTCTAGGAAGCATCCTCCTATCTCCTGTTTTGTCCATGCTTTGTCTTCATTTTCTTTCATCTTCTTTCATGAAGGCTGTGTTTCTTTATTAATATAGGCTCTGTTCTGTAATAAAACTGTTACTTTTCAGGGATGCCAAGAAAAGAATAAGAATAGATTTCACTTGGATTTCTGCATTGAAATATTCTTGTTCCATGTGTTTCCAGAATGCCAATAACATTAATTTCTAGCATTTTCCTGAAGAAGGAAGGAGCTGGGGAGGACCTGTGGACCAGCTCTCTTCACAGAGCAGTCTAAGGAGAAGAGCACCCATTCATGGAGACAGGTTCTCTATTTTCCTTCCAGGTACCTTTTTTTCCTTTCATTCCTTTTCCTTTCCTTCCTTTTTTTCCTGCCAGGACTAGGAGGTTCTAGACAATTATATACAACTTTTCATGAATGTTTTATAAAAGACTATTTAATCTGTATCTTGCACCCATGACACAGGAGATGTGGTCATCAACTGAAATTCTGTCAACAGAGCTGACTGCTCTGAAGTTGAGCTTTGTGTTAACTGAGAGACTGAGCTGACTGCTCTGAAGTTGAGCTTTGTTTATGTGGTGTCTTAACTCTCAGCTGCAGGTCTGAGGCACAGTCAGCTTCATCTCTGCTCCAGCACAGCTCTACTCTGGAAAGCGTAAAGCAGATCACCTCCCAAAGCAGAGCACCTCCAGGGGAAGATGCTCCAATTACAAATGTGCATTTTAAGGCTGTGGGCAAGAGGGATCTGTAACAGGCAACCAGCTCCTATAAAGAGGAATCTACCCCTTTAGCTCTCAACTTTCTCAAGCAAGTCTCAGTCCACAGTCACTACAGAGCTGTGAACTTCCCTTGCCACTGGGACAGGGTGGGGGAAGGCAGCAGGGCTGGACTGTGCAGCTGTGCTGAGTGGTCCTGAGCACCCTGCTGTATGCAGGTGTCCTCTTTGCTTTCCTACGTGACATTCGGACTGCACTTTTCCACCAGATCCTCTGTGTGTACATATGACATCCTTAAAAAATGTTAGGAGTACAAGCTATTTCCCTGGTTGGCAATAAAAACAAAGAACTGTTCACTATATCTATTGGCTACTTAAAAACAGGAAATGTTCTTTCCTTAGCTCTGCTTTCTAGTAGGGGTTGGTTTGTACTGAGTGCTGTGTCTGTTCTCTTTGCTAACGCAAGTCTTTGTCCTGGCACTTGTTGTCTCATTTGCATGAAGCATGCAGCATGTCTCAAGGTAACTGATGTAAACAAAAAGGGTAAGTACAGTATGGAGATCAGTGCAGTGTTTTGTCTCAGCTGCTGGAAACAATAGCTGCAATGCACAGCTAGTGAATTAGTTCTCATTTTTTAAAGTTCCTCTGCCAGAAAGCATTCCCTTGTGTTCCTCTGCCAGAAAGCATTCCCTTCCTCAGTGAAAGAGTGAAACTCTCTCTGGGTTCTCTTCTCTTTCTTTTTGCTGCTGGCTTTTGCCTTCCACCTTTAGACAAATCTGCATGCATGGGTTAGCACTTTCTCTTTGATCACATGCAGCTGTATGTGTATGTGTCTGACTCTTAATGAAGAAGATTGGAAAAAGAGCCCTTGTAAGGGTAGTGCTGGTTTGGAAGCTAGTCAAGGGGGACATTTCAGCAACAGGTAATAGCTTTTCTGAAAGCAGTGGGAGAGGAATCAATGCAAAAAGTTTCTTTTTTTTTTTTTTTTTTTTTTTAATCATGCTCCTTTTCTATCTTTCCTGGGAGATTTATGAGCCTCTGAATGTTGGACAAACACCAATAATAGTTACACATTTTTAGCATCTGAATGCTTTGCTTTGCCTGGCTTCATACGGAAAGACAAGTCCAGACAAGGTGGTCCTCCAGAAAATGGTTTATTGGGACAGTATTTTGGCCTGCAGCCATGGCACCTTGGGCAGTGATCTTATCAGACCTCCTAAACAGAGCAGGGTTGGGCCTGTTTGTTACTTCAGTGAAGACCTCCGAGGAGAACCTGGGTGTTGCAAGACGTGGTATTGATTGTTCTCAACATGATGCTTTCCCTGGAGAGGAATGAGCCCATACCGTGGGCTACTGTGCTGCTGAAATGGCACCACTTCAGGGAGATGCAAATTCCAGTTGAACCAAAGATGAAAAGCAGAAGAACAACAAAATCAGATCCGTATTCTCAATGGTATTCAAGGAAGTTGGGGAGGAACTGGCCATTGATTTCCAAGGAGATCTCAGTAGCTAAATACTGTCTGTTCCTTTGGGAATCACAGTCCAACTGTGTCTTTGAAGTATACAACTGATTTGGCAAAGATATAGGCAAGGGTTTGCTTGTTTCTTATTTTAGCCAGCTTTGATATGTATGCTGAACTTTACCTTAACTTACAGTCCTCTGGAAGCGCTCTCATTCCATTTTCTGTTGAGTACTGACTTGCCTGGAGGGTTTGATGTGATTTCAGATAACCTTCTACTGAAAACAACCACATCCATAATGATGACACTTTTGGCCTTGACATGACTGTAGCTTTGGACTCCATTAAGGTGCCTAAACATAGACTTCTCGTGCCCTTTGAGACACCTTAAGGAATCTGAGACATCTGCATAGGCTGGCAGATATGACAGTGTATACAGAAGACCCATTCTTTTCTTAGCTGGCAGCTGGTGGACAGGTGGGCTGTTCCTAATCTTTTGAGTGGGGCTAGATTCCTGTGCATAGGTTACTGGACTGAACTGCCCTTGCCCATAGTTTGTGTGGCCAGAAGCCAATAACAGAGCTTGAAGTTGAAATTTGGCTCCTAAAGAAGACTACTAAATGTAGGTGTCTGCATCTAAGATTCTGTAGGTGAGCTAGGAGTGCATGGTGTGATTATAGCCAACAGAGCTACTCAGTAAATGAACTGAGTTCAGTGATGCAGTACACCCTAAAAAGACACCAGATGATCAGATGGTTTGCTCTTTAGGCTCCACTGACTAAGAGCTCAACTCATTTGCTTGCACATAAGTGGCCAGTGTCATGTCAAATGATCTGTATATCCCATCCAGTCTCCAGCTCTCATTGTAGAAGAGCACGGTTACTCAAGGCTCTTATGGCATGCAGCTCCTTGTGGATGCTTGAGATATCTTCAGATGTCTTCTGTCAAATCTGGTGTCTATGTACAGGAAACTGAGATGCACTCTGCATGTCAACTGGTTTTAATATAAGCTTAGAGGTAGAATGCACATGGGCTCACTGGCTTTTAGGTATCAGAATTGCAGACTGCATCCTGCTCCTTCTGGCCTCCTGCATAATCCAGAACAAACCTCTTTTACTTATGAATCCTGCATTAGTTTTTATAATTTTTGGAACAATATGAGGCTTTTATAATTTTGGTGTTATTCACAACAGACTATTCTATTGCTACAACACAAACTATTAACATTAATGCATCTGTATAAACCATCTCCTGGATGAAATGCTAGACAAAAAATAAGAAGGAAATGAAGCTTATTAGAATGATGTCCAATGTGAATGATCCTATAAGACACAGATGTTTTTCCTTACTGTTTTCTTTTTTTTTCTTTTTTTTTTTTTTTTTTTCCTATTTTGAATGGAAAGATTTTGGGGTGAGGGCTTTTCTCACCATGTGAATACACAGGTTTCATTAGCTTGATATGGCCTCAATTGCTGTCATGCAACTAGCAAATACTAATCTTTGCTGTGTGTTTTCCAGCTCACTACATAAAAGACTCAATTGTTGGTTCTTTCTACCACTTCCCTTAGGAGACTACTGCATATTCTGTTTACTCTCATTTGATGTATAATTCTGGCTGATTATTCTTGATGGTGTTGCGTGACTAATTACCAGTATCATAACTTGTTTTCTAGCATCATAACATTTTTTTTCTATTTCTGTCTTTGCATCTGATAACAAGCCATTATCACCCTAAGAAATTATGCTATCATTAGAGTATGATATAGTAGGACACAGAAGAAGTTTTTGCTAGCTGGTGGTAACATTAGATTTTTTTTTCTCTCACTAAGCACTTCGTCTAAAGCCCATTGTTTTTAACTGGCATCTTTCCATTGGTTTCAGTGAGCTTTACACTGGGCTTACATCCAAGACTATCAAAAATATTTAGGGATTTAAGTCCCCTTGATTTCAGTGGAACTTATTTACAGACCTGGCCCTAGCTTCTTAAGTACAAGTCATGGGGAAAAAAAAAAGCAAGGAGAAAAACATGAGAGATGTTAATACTAATGTTCAGTATCCTGTTTCTGGGTTCCTTCATCTTCATTCCCGATTTGGGAAGTATCTATCCATGTTTCTTCCTGAGTTTTTTGCAGCATCCTTCTGAGACCTGGGATAAATAAGAGCAAAGGAGGAATTGAATTTTAAAGTAGCAATTGTCATACAGAAAACATACCTTTTGTAGCCTGCTATCTTTAGCTTGGACACTTTGTATTTTATATATTGCTACAGATTATAAGGTTTAATTTTGTGAATCCTATCAAAAATCAATGCTTGTGAGCCTGTGGTAAGCATAACCAGACTGGGTTTTGTTGAAGGGGAATTTGTATAAAGTGTATTTTCATGAATATGACTTTTTTTTTTTTTACATTCAGAATGTAACCAACTAATAAGTTTGAAGAAAACAAAACAAAACAAAACAAAACAAACAAGCAAAAACCATAAAATATTAAAATATATTGAAATATTAAAAAAAGTTAGATTAACAAATGGATTGGGTAATAAGCTAGTCACTAACAATATTTGGCTGATACAAGACATCTCAAGCTATTGGTGCTCAACATCCACATTTTGTGGGTGGATTGGTAAGACCTAGAGTGCACAGTGAGTTTTCCCAGACCATCAAATGAAATAAAAGGAAGGATATGCCTAGAAACTATCTGTAAGCTCATTGTACTAAGTCTTTGCAGCTTGTGAAGTTTACCACATAGTAAATTAAAACTTATAGTATCTGATGTGTACTACAGTATTTCTTTGTGGCAATTCTGTTTATTTACAAGGAAGAGGAATACCATTTAATTTCCTAGAAGGCATTTGGAACATATGCTGTGTATGTCTGTATTTCCAGTTAATTTCACTTATCAAAGAGTTCCCTTATTCCTACTTCCATTCAAGGCCATATTTCTAATTGCATCTATTATCTGTTTATTTTTCTGCCTTTTATTTTGTTTTGTTTTGTTTTTGACTTTTCTCTTTGTGTATAGATGACTGGGCAAATAATTTCCAGCTCCTGCATTTTCCAACTGCTTGCAGAAATGTTAGTGATGTTCATATTCCATCATGCAGTCAATTGTTGTGGTTGGCTTTCTCTCCATCTCCCTGGATTGATCTCCATGAGAAGAGGGGCTGATGAGGCCACTGACTTAACTCTATCTTTGACTGATGATATCAGAGTCATCTTCTGGCCCATCAGGGTGTAAATATGAAAACAAATGAGATAATTTTCTGTGGAGTCTAAGCTATGATCACTAATGTCCAAGTCTCTGCTATCAGGACTCCTGCTTAGAGCCATTGAGGTAACGCTAGACCTTAAAGACAGGCAAAAAATATTCACTGGAAGTTCGGAAGCAGTAATAATATGAGACTCTGGGATGAGAGGGTATATTTTATGTCTCTATATCAAGGCAGATATGAGCATCTTTTACGTTGTCCTTAAAATAACCCTTTATCATGAAGATGCAGCTAGAATAATCATCATGAAAAATGGGGCCACCCTGGGCAGAATTGTGCATTGTATCCTGTGTATTCTGAAGGGATATTTATCTCCTTTACTGCAGGGTCACAAGAAAGTTCAGAACATTTTCCTTATAAAGCAGAAAGCCTTGGTGAAAGCAATTTGGTGATGTGCATTTAAGGGTCAGCAGAGTCCAGTTTTGTGACTTGTGTGGTCACTCTCCTTTCTTACAAGCACTCCATCCTTTTCTTAGTACAAAGTGTTCTGACCTGCTGGGTGTGGAGAGTTGTGTAAATACATGCCCACGAGTGGGTCTCGAACACTCAGTTATCTCTGTAAACTTCTTTGAAGACTTCAAAGAATGACCAAATCGCTATGGAGGTATCACCTGACTTTCAGCTCCTTTATGGTGGTATTTCTTTTTCTTTTTATTTATTTATTTTTTAATTCTCCTCCTTTGCTGATGCTCAGAGCTGCCCTGAAAAACCTTGTTCAGATATTCTATGACGAATATTCAGATATTCTAATTCTATGATTATATTTTAATAAGTATCCTAATAAACAAGTGAATATAAGAAGATAGATGTGTGTAAAATGCTATTAGCTTTGCTGGTACTGGAAGTAATGCTGGTTTTGGATTTGCAGAGCTCCTGTGAACAGGATAGTCTTTGTTCTCAAACACATCTTAAAAATACGGCATTTTCCAGAGCTGAGAACACTGTTTACACAGAGTCCTTGGAGCCATGTTCTTTGACTCATTCTTGGCCTTTTTACTCTGGAAAGGAAGTTCCCCACTGTTCTCCTCAGAGTGGGTGATGAATTGTCTTAGAGCAGGCAGAGAGAGCTACAGGGCTGAAACGGAGATGCTGACTGTGAATGCAGAATGAACAGCTGACAGAGACCAAGCTGTGATAAGGTCATATGCGGGGACAAGACGCCAGAAAAAGGTGTGTCAGAAGTGCCTAGGGATGGCCTGTTTGGGACTCTTTGATAAAGTCATGGATACATTTAATAGTGAGACATAGGGAGGAGAAGCAGAAATTGTCCAAAGAGTGGTGTTTAACTGAAAAGGAAAGTTTCCTATCTTATCTGGGATTAGACTACAGAATTTACACATCCTCAGGCTAAGGAGTGCATTCCCACTCTGTACCTTACTCTGATAGGGACGTTCTAAATAGGGACCAGTTTCATTTTGCTGGCATTCAGACCTGGAGGGCTTTCTGTGGGAACACAAGGCAACAGGGATAGGTATTTTGCAGTGGTGGTTTGAGCATGCTGGTCTAACTTGTTCTGAGTGTGAAAACCACAGGGCCTGAATGAACATGGGAGTAAGTTGTTCGTGACCAGAAAGATCCTCAGAGAAAGGTCTGGTAGGGAAAGGTTGATTTGCACCCCAGAGCCAGGCTGCATGGGGATCCCCAGACATCCTGGGGGTCCTGTCCTTCCCAAGCATCTGGCTGCTCTGGATAGCTGGGGGATGTCCCCACTGGGCCAGTGTGACAGGGTGTCACTGGGTTAAGGATGGAGAGGGAAAACACACATTTGGAATAGAGCAGCTCTCTTATTCTTTAGGCGTGGTGTCCCACTGTCACAGCTGGGTGGCTGAGGTGTGCATCCAGACCTCTTTCACCTTGTCTTTTCTTGCACTCTCCCATTCCCCTTCATTTGGAGGGGGAAGATAAAGTAGGGACCCTTACCATAGGACAGGAAGCATTAGAGTCTTTTCTATACATGGGGGCATTGAAGCAGGGAGCTCAGAATAAGGAGGTTCCTGGGAACTTATTCCTTTTAGTTCCTTTCTTGAGGGACAGTCAAAATATAAGAGGTGGAAATGCTGTCAGGCTTAGGGTAGTTTGTTATTTGGGTTTTCCTTCTTCAGAGGCTTTGAACTAGCTAGCTAGGGAAGAAGTGTGTGGGTAAAGAGGTGATAATTAGCAGAGATAGGCACATAGTGCCAAAGCTGAACTGATGGACGTATTTTCAGGATGCAGAAGGCAAACAAAACATTAGGGAATTGCAGCTTCACAGGATCAAAAATATGCTAATAGGAAAGTTGGTTTGTACTTCTAAAAGCCATGGTTAGGAAATTAATGAATTACTGAGGGTTTAACTGGGTCAGTGGGGAAAATAGGCCTGATAAGGAACTCTTCATGCAGGATTGTTTTGATGTTTGGATACCTCTGTTTATTTTCATCAGCAGAATAGATAAGATAACTTCAGGCTGTATTGTAAAGCAGGTTAAAACAGTTTAGTAAACATAGTTATTTATATGCATGAACATACTTGCATAGAAACATACATATGGTAACACATATATTAGCATATACTTCAGCTCAGGAGATTTTTCAATCCATGATTAAAGTCTTTCTCATTAGAGAGGTCTGTTTTCCTTGAAAGCCAAATTTTCCAGACAAATCACTGTAATTATATCTGTGAGATAAAAGTGTTTTTGGCCAAAGCCCTCTGTCTCACTGATCTGGGGGAGTCCAGGCGACCTGCTGAGAACATGAGAAGGCTAAAAAGGAATAGGTTGTGAAACCTGATTACTCATCTCTGTGCTGCAGCCCTGTACAGGAGGCAGTAGTGACCCCAAAGCTGCAGCAAGGGCTGTCGGGTGTCAGTGTCCTATGCAAGGACAGCAGTGGAGCAGGGAGATCACACAACCCACCACCACCACTTGTAGTCCTGTCTAGGCAGAGCATGACTGCAGGACAGAGACTGAATGTGGAGAAACAGAGAAATGAATGTTCGTGTGGTCAAGTCCCTTTTATCCATAGGGAGAGAAAACACTTCCATATGAGAACAGCCCACAGTAACAGAGCCACATGGCCAGGGGACGCTAAATCCCATGGGCCAGGCATGGTTGCGGGTGGCAAGCAGCACCTTTCCCATCACCTGAGCTGCTTAGTCCTGCCCAGACAGTATGTACACTTGGGACATCCCACATTGCCACCCTGCAAGGGCCCTTGCTGGACCTTCCAGCTAGGTTAGTCCTGGTGCCCACCACCTGTTTCAGCATCTTCTGTCCCCCACTTTAGAATCACTTTTTGCTGTTTTCCTGCAAAGGCAAAGGACCCTGAGAAAAAAGCCAAGAGATGCAAAAGTGCTTGGGCACAAGGTATGTGGGGGACGTGTGGGAACATGGAGAGGGTACAAGCACACATACAGAACAGGGAATTCTTACAGTCCTGAAGCTTAGGAAGAGAGCAACGAGAAGCTCTCTTAGGTCCAAACAGAGAATCAAGTCCTAATATGCACAGTGGAGAGCATTCAAGGTGCACTGTCCTCCATGCGACAAGATGCACAGATGTGTCTGGATGCCTGTCTGGCCTGGAGAAGGAGGGTGTGGGTTCCCATAGTGTCAGACTAACTTCCCAGACAAAGCTAACAGCCTACAATAGCCAAATGAACGCATTTGTTATCTGTGTGACTCTTGTGGTAAAACCCTTCTTTGTTCATTGGTATCCAAGAGCTGAGAAAAAGGTCAGAGCGCTGTGTCGAGGAGCACTCCAGCATTTCATCACTGATCGTCCGGAGCAATGTGGCTGCTAAAGGGACAAAATGCCTGAGCTTAGGCCTGGCCTCTTCTGGGGTGCCCATCCCTCGGGTGTCCCTAGCAGAGTCGGTCCCATGTGAGGAGCTCACTGCCAGTGAGGCCAGAAAAAGTGCTTATGTTCAGAGGGAATTCCCTGTGTTTTAATTTGTGCCTCTTGTCCTGTACCTGGGCACTGCTGAAAAAAGTCCAGCTTCTGCATCATAATTCCCTCCCATTAGGTCTTTAAAACCACCATTAAAGTTTTCTGAGTCTTGTCATTTCCAGGCTAAGCAGTCACAGCTCTCTCAGCCGCTCCCGTGAGGAAAGATGCTCCGGTCCCTTCATCGTCATTGCAGCCCTTTCCCTGACACTGGCACATGTCACTGTACTCGTGTACAACCCAATTAGCTGATTCCTGGGTTTTTCAGAAGCCTTTGCTCCCTGGTGCATCAGCATCAGTGTCATCACAGCTGTGGCAGGGTTTGGGGGATCTCCTGCCAAGCTCCTCATGCCTCAGAGAATGGAGAAGCTGGTAAGGGGACCATCTCTATGGCTGCACTGCGTGGAGAGGCACTCTCACATCTTCCATATTTCTTGTGGCTCAGAGGATTTGGCTTTGAGTCCTCTCTACAGTTATGCTTCATAAGAAACAACCTCTCCAAAGTGGGTCCAGCTCCCACTCCTGGAGAGGTGGCAACAGGAGGATTTGCTGAGAAAGCAAAGGGGCTGTGCTGAGCCCGCAGCTGCAGTAGCTCCCTCCACCTCTTCTGTTCTTCCCTGGGGAAGGCAGGCATATGGAGGAGAATGATCTGCCATACCCTGCCAGTCCTTCCTGCTCCTCTCCAGGTGAGGAGACAGATGCAGCTCTGCCAGGAGATGCCCTCACTGCTTTTGTTCGAGGAGACTCTTGGAGATTGTGGGAAGGCTGGGTGCTGAAAGCCTGGGGTCTTCAGCAGAAGAGAAATGCCAGTTTCATTAGTAAAAATGGGTCTGAGGAGAAGGCTGTCTCTGAGAGTGGGGAGAGGAAAGGGATACAGGGAGAGAGTCTGGAATTCAGAGTCAAACCAGAGCAGCTGCAGAGTACTAAAGGCACACTGTATGCCAAGCTGAGCTCTACTGCTCTGCAAATGCACGAGTTCCCCAGAGGAATGTGTTTGCTTGGTAACTGTTAAAGCAGAGGAAAATGTTAGATTTACATGTGAACCACACAAAACCAGAAGCTGAAGTTCCCTGTACCACCAGTCGTAGGGAGAGGGGTGGGTAACTCCATGGGGATTCATAGCATGAAAGTCAAATTTCTGCAAAAACAGCAAATAGCTAAGATGAATACCCTGAACACCCCACTAAGAAAAAAAAAAAAAAAAAAAAAAAAAGGTGGCTTGTAGCTGCATCATGTTTTTCACTCCACAGATTGCCCCTGATGTTTTTCTCAGCTTGCAAGTGTAGCAGCTCCAGCCTATGATCTTACCTCTGCTCCATGCCAGGGTGTTAGATGAACTAGGGGAGAATCCAGACCTTGCAGAGACAATCATTCATATGTATGAATGTGATAAATATGGGCACTTCCTTTTCAGACTGAAGACTTCTTAAGCTCTGGAATCCTTCTGACTGCTTTTCTCAGGGTACACCTGACATTCTTTTCTGATGCCTACCTGGGCAGCCTGCTCTGAGGAACCTTTGGCAGGGGGGTTGGACCTGATGGTCTTTTGAGGTCCCTTCCAACCCCTACAGTTCTATGATTCCGTGTGATTCTGTGATTCTTTTCCTGTGTTAGAAAACCAAGAAAAAATCACTTGTGTTTTATGAAGAGTTCTGCCTGAAATCTGAGGTGAGTTTTGAATTGAAATCTACAGCAAAATGAGGAAGAGGGTTTTGATGAGGAGGAGACTTTATATCAACAGAAACTGTGGGCACAATCCTGTGTGTGTCACTTCTATGTTATGTGGAGGACTGGTGATTTCCCACCTTCTTTCCAAAGCTGTTTCATGGCTCATTGCAAGCTTATCTGAAGCTCTGCGTGTTTGTATCATTATTTACTAATTGATTTTAGCATTGATGGTCCAATCTCAGTCATTTTCTTTCCGTTATACATTTCACTGTCACCTCCTAGAAATCTTTCCAACGAATTTTCTCCTAATTAAGTAAAATCAGCACAGAGCCCTTGGTCTTGCAGGCACTCTTGAGAGTAGGAGAGAAAGGTGCTGTCCAGTACACCCCAACCACGTGTTCCCTGACAGCAGATCAGGAACTAGAAGGTCTTAAAAGCAGAGCACAAAACAGTTGCCCTCAACCTTGTGCATTATGCTGCCAAATCTCTGTCTCCCATGTAAAGGTGCAGGTCTGTGTGTATGGGTAGAAAGCCAGGATCCGCTCCAAGCATGGCAGAGTGCATGTGACGAGGGTGCAAGCTGGGATGGGCACGTAAGCACCGGCAGGCAGCACACTTCCAGATCACGCCAGCTCTTACGGAGGTGGGGTTTGATGGCCGCACTGCCCTGCACTCCATGACCCTCCACGTTTCCCTCCTGCCTCACAGCAGCCAGGTACGTTAGATGTGTGCAGGTGAGCTTTCTAGATCAGTGCTTCGCAGTCCACGCTTCGCTGCAGGCATTGTAGGACTGTTTGCTTGCTGCCCTGATAGCCGCTTCCCAGGGTCTGGGCTGGGGTGTGGGAGAAGGACTGCCTCGTGCTCACCTACCAGTACGTGCTGTGGGTTACTGAGGGCATTTCACGGTGGTAGGTTTTTTGTTTGTTTGTTTTTTCCATCTTGTTTTTCTCGCAAGCTTCATCTTTGAGTACCATTAGCCTCATGCCTTAGGGCAAAAGGGAAATGACAGCTGTCACCAAAAGACACTGCACGCTCCTTGGCAGAGCTCGAAGGCCAACAACACTGTCAGTGCCAGGAACTTTAAGGAACACACGTATTTTCCTGGACACAGAATTTAGGTACTGGGGGGAAAGAGGGAGCCTGTTCTGGCCCATTCTGACAGAACATCTTGTTCCTCCTTCTCCATCTTACACAAGAGTAAGCTGAAGGCTGAGCAGCTTTGCCCAGTGCCAGCGCTCTGCAGAAGCAAAGCAGAGCTGAGGACCTTCCTTTCTTCCCCAGACATGGTGCCCTGGACTACAACAGTTAACAGTCTGCCGGTGCTTTCAAAGGCTTCCTTCATTTCCTGCCTGTCAGACACGGGGGAGGAACTTGGTCTGTGAGTGAAGGAGAAAGATGTTTTCCTACAGTGCTTCGATCCAGCTCCATCCACACCCTTTGCTCAGAAGGACAATTGTTTCCAAGAGCAATATGAAAACACAGCATTCACATGAAAATAAGGAAAGAAAACAGACTTATTTCCCCATTTCTTTCCACCAGCAACTCAGTGAAGAAACTACTGTGTTGCACTCCAGAAGACAAACCTGAGGCAAGGCTTGGCACAGGCAGAGATTTCCACTGAAGGGGTCATCTTAGGGGTCATTTTTAGCATTACTGCAGAGTCTATTGGTCAGCAAAACATTTCTATTGCCACAGTGCTGAGCTCAAGATTACTTTCCCCAGAGAGAGGTGAAAGGAGGAGTTAATCCTCCTTAGCTGCCCTCCAGCAAGCCATCTGGCTCTGTTCAGGAAGAAGGTTGGAGTAGATGGGTCTCCTTCAGCTTCCCCAGAGCCAGAACCACAGTAGGTCACAAACCAGCAGTCAGGCAGTGCTCAGCCAAAACTAGCATGCAGCCCACCTTTGCACCACAGCCTCCAAAGCAGGTGCCATAGCAGCTGTCTGTAGCATTTGCTTTCCATTACAAAGGGCTACCGGCTGCCCACTGAGGCTTCCAGAGGGTTTCACTCACATCTCTTTTAATCTGCAATTGCTGGAAATGGATAATAGCTAAAATTAACTTGGGAACAGAATACTAGGAGGAGACACAGCTCTAAATGCTGCTGGTCCTTAGGAGTCCTGGGTAGCAGCAGAGATCAGTGAGTTGTAAGAGATTCAGATGCTGACTTCTTTGCCCTAGTTAGCTGCTTTGCCCTCTCTATTAACAAAGACCTGTTATCTTTAAGAGCCCACAAAGATTTATTGTTGCTCATCACCTAGGAACACATCCTGCTTCGTCCCCAGAGTGAATATCAGACTGCTGTCAGAGTCGAGGCCAGCTTGTCTGCCATCACCTGATATGGGCTGAGAGCCACTGGGAGGGTGCGGAGCTCCCACCAAGAGCTTTGGCACCATGAAAGCACATGTGCAGGGGTTTGCTGAAATACAGAGAACCTACGCACAGCTTAGCTAACTCCAAGCCTCACTAGCACTGATCAGATCCCAGATACAGCCTGCCTTGCTCAAGGCCTTGCAGTGGTCAGTCACTGTGCTGATTGGAAGTGACTAGAAGGATGTGCAGGCAACATCTGTATTAGCACTTCCCATAGGCAAGCAAGAAAAGAAGAGTCCTGGGACTTTCCTCCACATTTTGCAAGCTTGACTGGAATCTGCTTCTTAAAGTTCATGAATTCAAATGTGTGATAATGCCTGGGGGCAGACGCTTCAAATTCCTAGGAGCAGGGCCTTGGGAAGCTGTGGTGTAATGCAGCCAGATGCTGCTTGCCACAAGCCTCTTGGCCAGCTGCCTCGGACACTGCGGCAAGCAACATGTCCATCCCTGCCAGAGAACGTAAGCTTTGTGTGCTCGTGCTTTGTACACATGACCCAGGAGCAACATTCACACTGCCAGACTACCAGAGTCAGGAGCCTTTTTTTTTTTTTTTTAAAAAAAAAAAAAAAACACAACACAATAGCCTTATGTTTTCTTTGGAATTTCTAACCATGCAGTACAGTTAGCAGCACAAGCCATGGCTGGCAGCGAATGCTGCCCGCTCACCCTCCTCTCGCTCCCCAGCAACAGCCTGAGTCATGGCTGTGGTCACAGACAGTGACACAATGCCATTGTCATCCAAAGAATGTAGTGTTTTCCTGCTCTGCACAAATATTTTGTACAGTGCATTTTCTATGCTCTCCAGAGGAGACACTGTCCGGATTCTTGCTGTAAGTGCCCCCAGGAGCGCTGCTGACTAATACTCCCATTTCTCTCTTCATGTTCCCTCAAGGTCCCAGACTTATTTATACTCTGCACAAAGAGCTTGGAGTCAAGGTTGGTGAAATGGATTTCCTCAGAACAGCACATGCACTGAAGAGTGAGGAAACTGAATTTAATCTCTGGAGGTACAATTCATAGAAGTCGCGTCACTGGAGCCAGCTCATGGTTAAGAGTCTGGCACAGAGCGCTCATCTTGGACATATATAGGCAATAGCACAACATCCATTTCCAGACAATTTGCACCCCCCCACCCCCCCACCCCCACTTCAGATATGGCCTTGGGGTGGCATCTGGAGGTAGCTCTCTCACTATTGCTCCCTGAAGTAATGAGACCTAGCTCAGATGAGAGCCATGCTGCAGGCACACTGACCCTTGCAAGAGCCTCCTTTAATCACCAGCCATGTTCCTGCCCTCTGTGCTCACTTGTGGGACTGCAGCCCTGTAACCTCCACAGTCCTGTCTGCTCTACATAGCTTGAAAATTAAATTGCAATTACTTACTTACACTTCAGTCCTCTTGCCTTACTTGTGTTGCACAGCAGGCAGAGAAGGAACACAGGGTTAACATGATTACTTGTTCTTTGACAGGCATTTACAGGGAAAATTAAAATTAAATCGCTTAGGAATGTGTAGGGCAAATAAATCCAAATGTAAATCTCAGGAGCTGGACAAGGCCTAGTTCTTCCATGCGTGTTTGCTTTATTTTACTAAAGGACAGGTGATAAGGCTCCAAAAAGGCTGATCACCTTGGTGAGTTCTGCCACTTATTGATTAGCACTGAGGGCTGGTGTACTGCTGGTGAGTGTGTTACTTCACACTCCAAAGGGAAAAGCATGTCTGTAATGTGACAGCACACAGAGCATTGCTGGCGTAGGGCTGTGTGATGCTTAGCCATGGTTTTTCTGCACATTTTGGGATGCAGAGCAGTTTTGGAAGGATCAATGTGTGGAGTATCTGATAAGCTATGAAGCATGGTCATTTCCCCAATGTCTCTCTCCATGTAGGACAGAAGGCTGTGGCTATGACATAGTGGTTGCGGTGGTTTCTCCCTATTAAGTAATAATAAACTTGCTATTTGTCTTTGTGGGAGGTGTATTTGTGTGACAAAACGTTGAAAAATGGCGTGGTTCATTTTGCAGAAATGTGCTGGCTGGATTTATGGTTTCCTCAACCATGCTTAAAACAGGTTAAAAAAGGAGATCCAAAATTATTCAGCTCATAATAATTTGTAGAAGTGTATTTCCTCCCCAAACAGAACATTTGCATGCATCACAAACAGTGCTGTAGGATATTGCAGGCCGGATCTGACAAGCCATCCTGGTACAAGCAACTGGTGAAGGGTGCTGAACTGCAGCCTTCAGTGGATGGTAAAAATCCTGCACGTTCCCTTAGCCAGTTGTGAAATAGCGGATGTTTTGGAGCAGATAGGTGATGCAGAAGACTTCCTTCCTCAACTCAGAAGGCAAATAATTTGTATCCTGATTACAAATTATGAGGGTTTGTAGATTGTAAGGTCAGAAGGGACCACTGTAATTATGTCATCTGACCTTCCCAAATAGTGCAGTCTTGGAATGTCACTTGGTGATCCCCACGCCGAGAAAAACACTTTGTGGCTGACCTGCTGTGGGTCTTGCTTAAAGACTCTCAGACACAGTTATCTGCTACTGACTGTGCCACTGACTCAGTTCATTTCCAGTCTGTTTTTCACCTAGATGTCATTTTTTTTTTTTTTTTCTACAGAAGTCATCTCAGATTTATAATCACTCGCTCTATCTATCAAGTAAGCAGGAGGAGGAGTGTGCCATGTCCCCATTTCCATGACACCTCTCTCAATCTCACTACCAGTAGCCTGGCATGAAGAGAAGAGGAGAGGCTGTAGAGAAAAGCCAGGGAAGCTCGAGGACACAGGATATCACGCTGCCACCAGGACTGCACAGGTGTCATACAGGAAGGCCACTTGTGAGCCAAAACCTGAGACTTTGACCTCTGTGGGATGTAAACACATCTGAAACTCGTATCCCATTCTCCCCACTGTTTAAATACAAAATCTCTCTGGAGGCTGCAGACCACAGAGATCTGTATCAGTACAAAGTATGCCGACCCCCAGTATAACTGCGACGCATCCTGCTCTGTGATTGCGATGGCTGGGCTTTGGCAGCCACACTTCCTGGCTGATACAAATAACTCAGAACAGTTTTTGCAAACACTAATAAAGCCACTCACCACCCCAGGAGACAGATACGTGTCACTGGTAATTATCCTGCCTGTCATTTATACCATGGAAGGAGCCAAAGGCCCCTAGTCAGGCATGCAGGCCTCACTGGACAGTCACTCATAACCCGGAGACAATCGCTCCCTGAAGGGCCTCGGTCTGAGGAGATGACCAGTTTCTCACCCATTTACAGTTCTGGAAACAGGTGCACATAGGAAGCAAGTTCGTGGTCAAACTTTTGTGCAGAATACAGCCTCAGGACCCTGGCCCTGTGTGTCCCAGCTGTGGTGGCACCTCGTCCTTGCCTCTGTGTCTCGGCTGCTTTGGACTGCAGGAAAGGAGGCACGTTCTCCATTCACAATTAATACTTTTGAGGCCATTCTCTGTGCCTGTAAAGCAGGAAGCTAGCTTCCTGTCTCACAGGTGTGCAGTGTGTTTTACCCCACACAGTGGGACTTGCAAGTTAGGAACTCGACTGGAAGGAGCTGGAGACCTTCCAAGTGCCGTTATTACATTAACGTGCCATAGTCATAAGACAGCCTATCTGCCACCCCCCGAGGTGTTTGGCATACCTGGCTGAGAGCGGGGCTAATGGGCTCTTCCGAAGTCAGACAGCAGATGGTTGGCAGAGCCAGGGACACCACGAAGGCAGCCCACAAGGGTGGCTCACATGTACACCAGCTGAGCCTGCAACAGAAGCAGGGGGCTTTGCTGTAGGAGGGCAGACACATGCAAGGCAGAGAGGAGTCTACTCTGGATTTATATAGCACATCCGGGGATTTTGAGGCATGGCTTATGCTTTGGCTTGTCTTGGGAGAATGCATGTAGTCCTGTTTTGGCCAGGGAGGAAGGAGCAGAGTGTCAAACCCTTCCCCACCATGGTTCCTGCATAAGGGCAGGCTGAGTGCATTGCAGCTCAGGGTGCTTTTGCAGGCTTGAGTACAGGCTGGGCACGCTGGATGTGATTTGTATGGCCAAGCTTATGTGATGTCTCACTCTGCAGAAACCAGCAGAATTAGCCCTGCTGACTTAAGCAATATTTCACCATGAGAGCAGTCCTGCTTGAAGAGACAAAACTGAGCAAACCCTGGGGTTGAGCTAGTGAGCAGTAGTGAGGAGGTAGAGAAGGGACAAGGGCAGGGACAAGCACACAGGAGGATCTGCTCCATCCCTGCCATGTGTCCCCTGGTGCTGCCTACAGCCCAATAGCTGTAGGCAGCACCAGGCTCCACGGGTGCATCCACCCCAGGACATGCCATTACTTTTGCATGCATCCTCCAGTCCCCGACACCGCTGCCCCATAGGTTCAGCCCATGGTTCCTCCCCACGCTGGGGGCACACAGGCTGGCAGGCAGGAGCTCTGGCACCTCTTCAGTGCAGGACACAATGAGGATTAATCACAGTCCGTCAGAGAGGCCACTGTATTTTTCCTCCATTCTTATTTGCGTGCTAGCACCTCGAAAACAGGATGGCGGTGTTTTCCTGCCGCGCATTCACTGAGACTAAACAAAGGAGGTCGTATTTCCAGCCCCCCCCCCCCTCCCCGGCTCTCTGATAACTGCAGGGCTTTCAGGAATTGCTTGGGGAGAGCGGTGCTCAAGGGGAGGCTTGTTCAAGGATCTGCCCCTCAGGCTGGCTGCAGCAGGAGGGGGTGGCCATGGTCTGAGCAGGAAACCTCCGAGATGTATGGTGAGGGTGTAGGGTTTCCATCTCACCACTGGGGAAAAATGCAGTTCCCCGAGAAAGGAAATGCTCCAGTGGTCTTGTGTGCACAGCCTGCCTGGCTTGCAGAGGCTGTGCTGGTTTGCTCTCATTAAGATTTATTACTCATAGTTGGTTAAAATCTCAATAGATTCAAGGCCAACTGTGCTAGATGCTTTACATTATAGTGCAAATGAGAAACTCAGCCTTTATGGTCTAAAGAGGGAAGAAGAGTTTATTTCTAACAGTGTGACTATCAGTACCACCCAGGCATGAGTTACATACTAGATCCTTATGCCAACATCTAAAATGGGAGCTGAGCACAACACTGAATTAAACCGTGCCCTTGTGTACCTTAAAAGCCCACGCCTTCCCTTTGCCTGTTACAATGCCTTTCCCTCACCCCAATTTCAAGAAGATGTACAGTTTTCAACTTTTTACCTGCTGTTTTATGGATTTAAATGGCTGCTTTCTCCAACCTCAGATGACCTTCACAGAGCAATCAGTAATTGATGTTTCTGTTGCTTGAGTGGAACTTTTGAAAGGTCTTAAAGTCTTCCATTAAATCATATGGGAATATTAATGGTGGAAATCCTAATTCTGAACAGATTTTGGAAACTTAACCCTATGTACACAATTTCTGCATGAACAGTGGTTCCATACATCCATTTGGTGGGTTCAATACCATTGCCTGGAGCAAAAAAAAAAAACATGGAGGGACTTTTGCAAGAATGGGAACCAGGGAAAAAGAGAGGAGTTGAAGGGAAAAAAAACCTGTGTTAGATGCTTTGAAGAGAGCCTTGAGGTTCTGTGTAGCTGTGGAGATTTTCACACTGAAAATACCTCAATTTCAATGTAATCTTCACAGTAAAAGATTTTCCAGCTCTAAGACAGATCAGCCTTCTTTTGTACTCACATAAATTGTGAACAGCTTTGCAGCCAGGTGCTTTGGTGATTTGGAAGACAGAGGCTCAACCCTCTCCCTAGTATTAAATTGGGAATGCCGCCTGGATTCACCTGATGCCAGAGTTCATAGAATAGGTCTGATTCCTGTCTTTCAGCTTCACTTTGTCTGGTCAACAATCCCAGAGCCGAGATACCTTAGTGAAATCAGGGATCTCACACAAAACCATTCAGCCTGGCTGACAGAAGGAAACTTCTCTCTTAAAAAAAAAAAAAAAATATATATATATATATATATATAATATATATATTATATATATATATATATATATAAATTATATATATGTGTGTGTGTGTATATATACATATATACATATAAATATACATCTTCCTATGAAAACCCTTGGAAGGCTCTCAATGTTTCCCAAAGCAGAATTGTGATGTGTATATGATTTTAAACCAACTCTAGCTGCATTGCTTGGGTAAGATGCTCAGAAAGTCCACGGCAGGTCTGGCTTTTAATGTCCTCAGGCGTGAAACACGGGCATTGTGCTTGTCCCTTTGGCAGTGCCTGGTGGATGAGTACCAGGACGCAGCACGGCACTCACTCCAGCTGGGCTGCGGGTTATGGGAAGCCAGGCTAACCACAGGCAAGTGGATTCAGTCTGCTCTGTGCTGCAGTTTAGTTTTCATCACTCCATTATATCTCAGGGTTTGGCCCTGGATGTTCTGTCCCTGGGGTACTGAAATGTTGAAGAGATTTTCCCCTTCCCCCCAACATAATCTCACTGGATTAAGGGCTGCAACACTATTATAATTTACAAGATAAGAGTTTATTAAGCAGCATGAAAGTAACCTTGGTAAAGGGGATTTCAAAATCTGTTGTGCAAAGTCTTGAGATTTGAACACTAAGAAATCTGCTTGGCTTACTTCATATTCCTTGATGATTATTATCACTTTTATTCCCATTAATTGTCATATGGGAACCTCACTGTATCAGGGACTTGACAAATGCACGTTACCAGGAAACATGGGGAGGGAAGAGAGGAAATTGTTTGCATATACATTTTATGTGTGGTGACTCAAGCTAGGGATAAGCCCTATTATCTATAAAAATATCTGTGAGATCTCAAGGCAGGGATGGTATCTCAGGAGCACTCCTCATGTCCAAAACAACCCCCAGAATCTTGTATCCTACTGAACACTGGCACACCACAAACCACACTTTTAGCCAGCAGCAAAGCCACAGAGCACCTGTGCTGTAACCAAGTAGAAGCATCCAGGAAAATGTGAAGGTGGACAGAGAGGAAAAAAAGCTCACCTGGAAAAAGCAACAACAAAATCCCCAGCTTTTTCCCTTCTTACATCTCTCTCTTCCCCCTCCCCCCTCCCCCCCCCCCCCCCCCAGCCCTTTTCTCAACAAAACTTGTAAACTGCAGGCTTAAAATATGTTACAAATGAATAAAAACTTGCAATACTGCCTGAGGTATGGCAAGAAGGCACGTGCTGTCATGATTAGAGCACTCGGATAGCATGCTAATTACATAACACCCTAGGAATTTGGCAGTGCTGGGCTAGAAATAGGGCAAATAATCATGTTCTCATCCACCTCCTTCCCCAACTCTCTCTGCTTCAGTTTTTCTTGATTGAAAATTTAGTTCTCAAATCCTTCCAGACAGCTCTGTAACCTTGATAAAGTGAGAAACAACTTTTGCAAAAGCTTTGCCATAGTTCAAACAACTCTTGTTTAAAAACAAACAAGCAAACAAAATGCTGCACTAAACATTCAGTATTATTTTGTTTTAGAGTTTAAAAAGTACTTCCAAATAACAACACAAACTTGTGTAATGGTGCCCTGGCCCCACTTAGCCTCTTAAGTAAAGATTTAGGCCAGAATAATTTAACATTCCTATGATTATAATAATTCCAAACTACATACACATGAGGACATTTGTTCTATGTTACTCATGTTTAACAGGGAAGCAATTTTCCTATTTGATGGAGGAAAAATGGAGAGAGAACAATCTCCAGTGCTTTCCAAGCCAGTGCTTTCCAAGCTGGCATAAACAGATGTCAAGTCCTTCAAGCGTGCTCCTGTCCACTTCCATACAATGAGCCTCAGCTTATTGCATTCCCTGGTCTGGACAAAGGAAAAATGATCTGCCTTGCAATGCTGCCAGGGCAGAGCAGTGACAGGAGTGAGACCAATGCTTTCAGAGCTCCCTGAGTGCAAGTTAGCATCTCTTCACTGGCTTCCCCTTTTCCTTTTGGGGTGGCAGCAAGTCTCCTTTGACATCCAGTACCAAGCAGTTAGGGGAACATTTTTCTCAAGATCTGTGTATAGAAGAATCATCATTAGTCTAAATCTAACTCTTGCAGAAAAAGAAAGAATAATTCCACAGTTTGAGTACTTATTTACAGAAAAAGTCTCTAATACTTTATTACTCTAATAGTAATAATATGATTAAAATTGCAACACACACACATTTCTTAGTTTCTGCCCTTTCTCATGGAGTTCTGCACCCCCGTCCATTACTCCTCTGGGTATTAAGAGTCAGTAGATTTGGGTGCTGGAGAGGCTAACACCGTAGTTGTGAAGCTCTGAAGTCTTTCAGGATGTTCATGTTGCTGCTTTCTTCTTTCTCTTTCTGGGATCCACTTGCGGATATTTTTGTGTATTCACTAACACTCTAACAGCTATAGTTTCTGTTAGTTACTGACCTAATATATGGCATTTAGTTACATCCAAATTCACTGTTTATAGTGTCCTTCTTATATGTGTGTTTTTTTTGTGTTGTGGTGCTGTGCCCAAGCTCCTACCACCCCATGCCTGTACTCCTCTGTGTCCCACCCCATCCTTCCACTTCTCAGGGCTACCTTACCTGGCCTGTATCTTTCTATTGCTTGAGAGTCGTAAACATCTGATTCTGCCCAGAATAAGCACTTGTTACTGCCATCTATAAAAAAACCCTCTGATTATAGCACTTGAAGGCAACAGAAGTAAAATACAGTAGCCAAGGACACTGGGTACATTCGTTAAGTTGATGTCACAGCAAAACTCGGTGAAATAAAGGTCTAAAGAGACCAGCTGAGACAGAGCAGTCCTGAACAGTACTGAGGCTTTACAGACCCAGTAAAAATCTTATGGCCTGCTGCTATCAGTGGCAATGCCACCTTTCATGGCCACCCTGTTACAATTGGCAGCATCTCTATGCAGGAGAATTGCACAGAGGTGAAGAGGTTACAGCTGCTCAGCATTTGTGATTGCTGCTTTGTTTCCACTGATGGAAACTCCCTGTAGTCTTGTGGACTTTATTACTCAGGAAGACAGCTAAGACGCCGTACTGACCCCTACTTTACAATCCATGAATCTCTAGGCATAATCCAAAGCTTCAAATCAGTGTCAAGAGTGCTGCTGGGAGGGAATTGTTAGCTGCTTAGGTGCCCAGCTAATTGGTGCTCTATTGGTACAGCACACATACATCTTCCAGCAGGTAGCAGAAACGTCTCTTGTGGTACTCATCACAGGTTGTGGACTGGGGTATGTGGAGGGGAAAGGGGTGATCACAAAGAACACCTGCGCTCATCAGTGGAAGGTCAAACTGCAGCAAGCTGCAAAATTGCAATAATTGTCCCACCTGCCCAGCAGAGAACTGGTTCACCCTGCAACCTGGGTAACTGGTGCTTTGGGGCTCCATAATCTGATTTCCTGGAGGTCCAGGTAAACTGAGACCCACAATTGTTAATTAAATCTGAACAGCGGATGTGTGCAGACCTTTAGATAAGTGAACTATGTTGTAAAGCATTCCTGGAGTGCTCTGTGTCAGCCTGGCAGGCTTTGTCTACAAGTAAGGATAAACCTTGCTGCCAATATATGTATTTATAAATACATATATTTATAAACATGAATTTAGGAAAACATGTTTTTTATTGTGAAAATTCCTTCATTCAAAGAAAAAAAATATTACCTTGCTTTCTCTCAATCTCTATAGTTAAAAGGAAAAAGAAAAAAAAAAATAAATCCTGGCTTCACTTTTTTTTTTTTTTTCAGAAATCTGTAATAAACTATGCTGGTTATTGCTAGGAGCTCAGATGTCACACTTGGTGGAGTTGTCGTTATGATTGTTATTGCTATGTAAATGCATAAGCTTAGAACAGGCTTACTGTTTCCACCCTGAAAGATGACTCAAATTCACTGTGAAATAGGGCTCTGAACCTCACAGTTTGCTCTCTGCATCTGAGTGGCATCACGCATGTGTAGCAAGCAGGCTGAAGATGCTGTCTTTTAATGAAATTCAGATGTAGGGTCACCATATGACAGTTTCATGACTGCTACAGATCTCTTAGAATTACCTGAATCTCAGCCTGCTCCCAGGGTGTGAGACATCTGGTCAAATGCAGACAACTCCTCTGTATATCTCCAAGGCAGATATGATGAATCCACTCCTCATGTATGGGCAGAATTGGATCCAAGGATGATATTCTGAAGGAGCCCACAATTATTGAATTCTGCAGAAGTGCTCATCCAAGCTGCAGGGGTGAGGGCTCCATCTTGTAGCACCAGAAAGATTTGGAAGGGTTTTCTCCCAAACAGACAGCACGGGGTATGTTCAGAGCACAGGGACACCTGGAATCACTGGCACTTAAATGAATGCCTTCTACAGCACAACCTCTTCTTCAGTGGGCTATGTTTCAAACTTCTCCATCATCTTTCCCTCATCTCTGAATGAGAGCCAAGGAAAGCAAACAAGGCCCATGCTGCTTTTTTTTCAGAAATCAGTCATGTAGCTGGCAGCTGGTGATAACACTGTTTGTATCTACATGAGAAGCTTAACCTGCCCTCAGACTCCAAAAAGCACCTTGATCTGTTTGGCATACACGTGGAAAAATATCTAGTGTGCTTAAAGCTTGGGTTCAGACTGGCCTCCAGGAATACTGAGCTCATGGTAAGACTTCTGGCATCCTCAGACAGGCCACGTAGTGCTAAAAAAATAGTCAGGAGTCAAATCTTGTACCAGAGCATTGCTCAGCCACACTGAGTTCATGCCAGTCCCAGAAACAACCATATGCAGATAAGCTATAAACCCAAATCTAGTTGCTTGGCTTGACACATGTATTAACTCCACTGAATACATGTATTAACTCCTCTGTATTTCCAGGTGATTTTTATCAAGCTACTATTTCTCTTCTGTCTGCCCATCACTAACATCTCATCTACAGGCAACTACCATACCTGCCTGCTCAGTGAGGAACTGCAAAAAGTAAAAACATCTTCTCCCAAACTGACAGACAGCAGCTCATTTTCCATTCACATCACTGTCATGCAAATCTACTGGGAACTACCAAGGAAACTGGGCACTTGCTGCCCTTGTAAACATCCTGGAGTGTCTGCTGAGAGGCGTTGTGTGCTGCCTGGAGCTGCCAAAGGTCTCCGAGCGTGCAATGCAGAAACAACTCAGTGTGCAGCTGTGAATACCCTCAGCTGGTGTATGTTGGAGTACCTCTAACTGGAGTTACTGGAGGTAGCAGCAGAGGAGAAGCTCTGTGTCTAAGGCAGACCCATATTTTTCTGTGGCTCTAGAGGAGTCATTATTCATTTTGCCAGCCTGCATGCAAACTGAAAGTCTCAGACAAATATTGCAGCTTACTGGGGCCGATCCAGGGCCGATCCTGAAGTGAGCAAGCTGTTTGCGGGAGTTCTGAGCAGTTCACTGCAGTGTGGCTGAGTCAACATTCAGCTGCATCGAGGAAAAAATGCTTACCAAATGCTGGGTCACTCAGACTGTTCTTCCTGGTCACTTCACCCACACGCTCCCTGCCTCCTTGTATCTGCTTGGTACATTACTCAGCACATAATCCTCCTCTCTCCTCCATCACCTAGCTGCTTCCACCCTTCCTTTGTAAACTGGATGTCAATATTTAACAAAACCTGTAATACCATGGGATTTTACTTGCCATTTTCTGGCCCAGCCTGTGCAGCAGGGGAGTTGGGCTGCTCTGCTGGAAAGGAACAGAGTCCTGCGTGGGCAGCCTGTTTGAGGGCTGACTCTGCAGCCCCTTTCTTCTGCAGATGATCCCATTTCCCACTTGTGCTTACAGGTTCAGAAATGTCTGTGGAGATTTACCCTAGCTTTCTGTGGCCACTCATCTCAGGCCTGGGGCCAAACATATCTCCAGCAGAGCAGACAAGGGATGGCAGGGAGTGCCTAATGCTATTATAAGGAAATGTTTTGTCACCTTTATCTAGTCTCACAAACAGTGTCCCTTATCACAGCAAATCCTTTATAGAGCATTGTAACTAAACACAGCACCTTAAAACCCAACTAGCGATGTGACCCTGCCCTGAAGAACCAACAGTTTCATCACATTTTATTAGTTAGTGCATTAATGTAAAACCAGCTGGTGAGCAGTTGCTGAGAGGTGTTAAGGGCAAACAAGTCTCTGCGACTTCCAGGTAGGACCTGGCCAGTGCTGGTAAAGGTTATGCTGGTGCTTGGCTGTGCAGGATAAAGGCCCCTCAAGCATCAACCATCAGGCAAGGAGAAGAGGGCATCTTGTGGGGCAGAAGGCTCCAGGTCCCAGCAGCAGCAGCATCTAAGAAGCCTCCTCAGTCTGGAGCAGGGTGGAAAGAACTGGGGTGAGGTGAGGGGTGGAGGTAAATGCAGGAGCTGGAGCTCAGCAAGGAGAGAGGACACCAACAGTGCCGAATGCCGAGAACCCAGTCTGCTTCCTGTCTGCACTGGAAGAACTGGGAGCTGATCTATGGGGATAATATGGATAGGGATAATAATCCCTATGTGTTTGGGAAGGCCAGAGATTTCACCACCCACCTTCAAGTACCAAACAGACAATGCAGCTAGGCAGACATTGGTCAGCAATTTAATTCTCTAACACTGAGTGGTAGGAATACCCTGAGGGTTAGGGGAACAGTAGTGCAAAGAACATATGTTTATGCATGCATGGGTGGAGAAACTGAGGCGCAGAGCAACAGCCAGAGCTGCCAGCAGTACCTGCACAGAGAAACAAGCTCTAGTGCAGATCCCAAAAGTCTTTTTTGCCTCTTCCAAGGCTGCTTCTGTCAGCTGTACCTGGTGAGGAGGAGGGCTGAGCTCGTAGGCTCATACTGCAGCCCAAGCCCTTTGCACTACTTCCCGAGCAGTAAGCTGAGAGAGAGCAAAACTCGCAGCACTCATCAAAACTGCCCGTTTAAATACATGGGAGAGGTTGCGATTGCTATCTGGGCACGCTCGTCAGGTGAAGGCATCTCAAGACAGATACCGCAGGAGACTTCCTGGTAAATTGCAGCATCGCAGGGGAGTCTGCAGCTACTTGTACCCAGCCATCATCGGGGCAAGGAACGTTCCAATTCCTGGCTGGTACCTGAGCTGATAATTGCTCAGAAAAATTAAGGGTTGGGTAATTTCTCCTGAAATTAATTACCTTGCTAAGATGCCGCAGGGCAGTTTACCACAAGAGGGTTTGAAGCAGATGATATAACAATTTCCCTCTTCAGGATTAAAACCAGGAAACAGGTCGCAAAAGTCCACCTTTGTCACAGGAGACTTGTAACTTTCCAGTTTTATAGTCTGTGGAAAATTTTCATGCCTTTTTCAGGTCTTTCTGAAACACATTCAAGGGTTCTGAGGAGATGCAAGCAGTTACAGACGCTCCTATTGTCTGCCTCATTTGACGTGGACAACTCAGTTCTCTTCAGAAGTTTTCTGTGTTCATTTTAATAGTTTTTAATAAGTAACCACTACTATGTGCAAAATATTCATAAGGAAAGGCAGTAAATTCACAGTGATCTTCAGTCTTCAAGTTCAATTTAAAGACAGCCCTTCATTTGCCTCACATGGTCTGCTTTCAGTTCCTTCCTCTCCCTTGAGTGTGTAGCTGACTTTGGACCTTTGCTTCTCCTGCATCTCTCTCGTTTGTTTGTTTTGTTTTGTTTTAACTATCATCCTTTCTTTTTGTGTCTTGCTTCCCTAGAGAATGATTTATTTGAGCCAATGAATGGCTTTGCCTGTGTATGTGTGCCACCCCCTTCCTTCACCCCCTTTATACAAAGAATATCCTGTTTCAGTACAATCACCTGTAAAATAATTGAATATTAGAGCAATGGAGCTAGGCCAAGGCAGATCAGCTTGTGTCTCTGTCACTCTTAAACACCTCTAATGAAGGAATTTTCACCACCCTCTGAGGCACAATGTTCCATTTTGTCAGTTTTTCCCTTAGTTTTCTTTTTATTACAGACCAGGTTATATCACCTTTCTGCACATTTCATGCCTTTGAGACCTCTCCTTACTTCTCTTGCTCCCTGTGGACCAACTCCAACAGGTCCACAGCTCTTCTGGAGTGCCACAGGACCCCGCCTGAGACCTCACCAGGGCTCAGCAGGGCTCTGCACATCCTTTCAACTCTAGTCCCACTTATGTCAGTACCTGTATGACATCTGCCTTTATCATAGCTCCTGATACTGGTATCTCATAGTAAGTTTGTGAACTACTGCAGCCTCCAGGGCCTTTTGAATATTACTGAGGTTGTTGCCTCCAGCATCCGAGTAGTATGCCCACCTAGAAGTCTGTCTCTGAGATGCAACTCCAATCAGCTGCTCTTTGGGTCCCTCCATTTACCTGGGAGATAAGCGTCTCCTCCTACAAACCCTCATTAAGGAGGCTTCCCATGGCATTTCCTATCCCTCCTTCTCCCTCTTCTTTCACTCACACAGATGGGGGATGAAAATGATCAGCTCCTGCACTCTGAGGGGAAGCCCACACCGCCAGTGGAGCACAGGGCAAAGTTGTCTTGTCTTGTCTGATATTTGGATGTTTCCTAAAGGGTCTGAAAGGGTCTGAATCAGGACCTTTGAAGGGAGTCTCATGGATAGTTTACTTCACAGAGAGTAGGTGAGACACACAGGGAACATGATTCTCTGTTGTGTTCCTGCATGTGAGTACCTCCTCTTCCTCTGCTCTTTTGAATTAGGAGTATGTCTTTTTTTTTTTTTTTTTTGTATTTCTGGAAAAATTAGGAATTCATGAGCCTAAGAAAATAATGCTTGTGGTGAAATGCTGAGCTCACCAAGAACAGATGCCAGGTCTAATTGCTGTGATTCATTGAAGGTACTGGTCCTTTCTTCAGCAAACTTCAGCTCCCTCAGCATCCTGACTTACAGATGCACTTCAGAGAGAGCAGGAAATCTAACACCACCAAATAAACACAGCAGAAGGATGAGTGCCAGCTCCTCTCCTGGGTTGCCCTTGTTTTTCTTGCTCCTGTTTTTGGCTTAACCCAGGGTTAATCACCAATGGTTCCGAATTCCACCCGTGATGAGGGGAAAGGGAAATGAGCAGGAGGGCTTTGATTCAGCACCAGAGCACTGCATGCTGCCTTGAACCCCTTGCTGCTTCATTAGTTGCTTTTCCATATTGGTAGACAGAGGCTGCAAGAGAGACATAAGTGCTGCCAAGGCCAAGAACCAGTGCCTTTATTCGAAGCACACAAATGCACTTTGCATTGTTCTCATTTCCCCTCATATGAATAATAAAAGCTGTTTGACAGCATGATGACTAAAACTATTTTCTGCCATAGTTACTTCTCCATAATTTGTTGCAGTTAAACCTTTAAATCATTTTAACCCTTCTGTGTCCAATGAACTATACATAGACCACAGGTGATGGATGTGATATCATCTCCTAAAACAGCAGGGATGCATAGAAAGCTAAGAACATTAAGGTTTTTTAAAAGTTGTATGTTCAATGGCTCCTAATCACTGAGTGCAGGGTGGCTGAGGGCACACTGCAGGTATCTACAGTGTTGCATGTATTTGCCTATATGCTGTGTGGAAAATGAAAAGGCCAGTGTGTAGAGTGAGGTGGTCAAGCAGAGCCCCAGGGTTGTGAATTAGATTTTTTCACTCTTCTGTTCTGGATTATTTCTAAAATTGGATAAGGTTTCCTTGCAAAATGATCTGTTCATAAAAGAAAGTTGTCAACCTTCTCATTCCAAAATGATCCACTTCAATGCAAAAACAAAAGTGCTAGCACCAAAGTTGAGTGTTTGTTATGTGTGTACTCAGTATTATGTGGAGGAGAAAAACAGAGAACACATTGGGAAACACAATTCCTAATAAAGCAGAGCTCTTTAAGGAATCTTGAAAATGGGGAAGTAATATTTTAAAAGGTGAATGAATAATAAAGGCACCAAAATCTCATTTGCTAAAATGTTTGAGGGTCTCTGGTCCAAATTCTCAGAAAAATATAGATGTGGAGTTAGGTGCCCAGACATTTTGAGGTACCTGCGCCAAGGAGCTCCATCCCACTGAAGGTCAACAAGACTTTGATTATCACCTTATGTAAATTTATAATTGGACTTAACTTCCCGAGTCACTAGTGCTGTTGAAAAGATTGTCTATATGGTTGTCCTAATGTGAGGATAGTCTTTAAGAAAATCTTTGGGTTCTTTCCAGACAATCACTGTACCCAACCACGGCAAAGATGTTTGCAAATTAAACATCAAACCACCCTTGTTAAAGATACTACAACTCATTTCTGAATAGCCGAAAGCAAGTTCTCTTGGGAGAGGACAACAGGTGGGTAACAGCTTGCAACAGGATTGTGAAACAGGTTGGGAAAAGGAGATGTCATTGCTGTTGGACTAACATGAAGTAGGATGCTTGTAACTAGGGAAAGAATTACCTGGAGTAGTCTACTGCCTCTGTTCTTGGGAAATGCAGCATCTTTAGAGAATGTGTGAATCTTGGTGGCTAGTTGATTTCACAGCTGGCATGGAGAAGATCAGCTCTGCACTGCATCTCCAGGAAAAGCTCCTCCTCTGATGGCACTGACTGCTGCAGTGTCTTTAGTAAAGGTGCAACTGTGGCTCAGAAGCCCATGCATGCTGACATGAAGGGTAGATAGCTTCTTTGTTCTGACAAGAAACCCACTGAGCAGCATAGGTTTACATTTTAGGGTCAGTCAACCTCTTGTGTTATCTTGGATATCTGAGGTGATAAATCAAGATCTAAGAAGATGGAGATAGAGAGCAAACTGGAGGAACTTCAAGCTGAAGAACAGACTTTTTTTTTTTTTTTTTTTTTTTGTGGTGGAGACAGCATTAGTCTCACGATAGGTCATGTTATACCAGGGTGAACTAGAAAGGGATTGGGTTGCAAGGAAAGAGAGTCCTGCTAAAAACATGCTGGAGTGGTGGTTTATTAACAGCTGACTCTGCCATTCCTTCAGTCCAGGATCCTGGTCATAAATCCATATGTCCTGCTAATCAGTCCCAAAACCATGAGGGAACATATTGTAGCTATTCCACAACCCTGATGTTTCCATGAAACTTTTGCTTCAAAGCTCTTGTCTGCCAGGCCTGAAATCAGTAAAAATGCCTGGAGTATTTAGATATGTAGCTCTAATTAGTTCACTGGCACCTTGATGTCTCATTGATTTTCTCAGGTTTAAATATCAGCTTTTGCATATTAAGGAATCTTTTCACCCGTCACGGAAAATGGAGCACAGGCTGCTAGGACTTATAACAGCAGGAGCTGCCTCTGAATAAGCTGGAGGATTCATGGAAGAAATATGCAATTTGTCAGAATTCTCCAGGCATACCAGGGCTAATTGATGTCAGCAGAAGACATAAGAATGTGGTCATCCAATTTTGCTAGAAAAACAGCTCTCTGGCTAATATGGGGCCTCTGGTACCACACTGTGGCACAGGCCCAGCACTGTCTTGCAGGGAGATCATCAGCATTCGAAGCCTGAGCCAATGTCCCTGCAGAGCAAGGTTGGTTATTTTCCCCGAGCATCCTTTCAGGAATCTCACTTGGCCCCAACCTATTGATCCTCATAGGACTGATGCAGGATAAAACCAGCTTCTGCAGATGCCTTCCTCCATGCTGCCTGTCAAACAACACATGCAAACTGGCATGTACAAAGTTTCTGTCCTGGGTTCAGCAAGCACAGAGTGCTTTGATGGTACTGGGCGGAGACAACTCATCTTCTTCACTCTGACATCTCTGGGTGCCACAGAGGTGGTTTTGCTTGTGGTAAACATTGGAAGGGGCAAGTGGCACAATGAGGATCCTTCAACCACAAGTGAGAGGGGAGTTTTGTCTTCAAAATGCTGGGCTTCTCAGCTGTGGAGTCACTGAGACTGTCCCTGCTGTCCTGATGGGGTTGCCATGCACCTATCATCAGCACAGGACTAGGAACAAAACTCCCTAGGTGATGGAGTTTCCTCTGCATCCTCTCTGGATTCCTCCCTGATGTCCCTCCCAGCTGCACAGCCTTATTATGACACACAGTGAGTCTGCTCTAAAGCTGGGGTCAAATAGGAAACTTTGTCAGCCTGCATTTTCCTACAGTTTTTCTCTCCCATCTCAGTTCTGCTGGTGCCCACAGTCTATGCCAGCCAGTGGCAGTGTTATTAGCCTCCAGGACAGATCATTGCATCTCTTAGCTGTTACAGAAGAAGTGGGGTGAAATAATCATTCTCTAACCAGAAAAAGTCCCGGAAATCAAAATAAATAAAAAAATAAATATAATCCTATGGAGTGTTAAGTGTTTTCCTTCTTCTGCCACCTTTCTGGCTTTAAATAGCTCAACTGATTTTGTCCTAAGATTAAGACACCTAATAAATATTCACAAGAGAAGTACAGACAAGGGTTTGTATGACACCACTGTGGTCAATGAAGTGACATATCTTCCTCTTTAGGTTCCTGGTTTTACCTCTGAAAAAAAATTCTGTTAGAGAGATGTCATTCACCCTATGCAATGTTTTCAGGAAGAAGAGAAACATTAGTTTTGCTAAAAAGCATTAACTGAGTGAAGCTGTTACGAGCCTTTAAATGGAAGTTTGACCTGGAGGAGAAGGTTTGCAGGACAAAGTACAGAAAAAAATGGGAGATAAATGCAGTTTATCACCTAGAAATCCTGTAATAAATAGATGTATTATCACCCTTGCCTCCCTTGCACCCTGACCTTCTGTCTCTTTCTATAGGATTTCCTTCTTCCTGTAGCTTTAAGCAAGTCCAAAAAGTGGCCAGTTTTGCCAAACAACCTTGAAAGTTGTGATTCCCCAAGTTTCCACAGAATTTCTCTACAATGTTCTGACCAACATTCCAAGTAGGCAGGTATGCACTATAATCTATTAATCTAAATGGCAATGGCCATGGAGTCCAGGAGCTGTGCAATTATCTAGTCTGTCCCATGGCCAGTGTGTCCCCTCTCTATTTTATGCTTTTGAGAAATGTTTGGCTCCTACAAAAGGTAGGTAATGCTGGGCTGGGGTAGCTCCTGAGAGCTGTGACAGCTCAGTGAATCACCCTGTAAGAGGTACTACGCCTTGCTGTGATAAATACATTTGTGCAAGAACTGTCCCAATCTTGAAGAGCACACGGATATTTAAAGCCAACAGCAATAGACCACTTCCTGCCCTGCAACATGCTCTGCAGTTATATACATGTATGAATGTATAATCCTGGAGTGATTCCAGATTTGTAGGTAGATGTGGGTGGAATTCCCTTCCTGAACGCACAGTCTGCTGAGAAATGCTGATGTCCAGATGCTTCTAAGCCACCAGTGGAGATGGTGTCTGCAGAGAGCTGCAGTGCAGTCAGATGATGTATGAGGGAGAAAGCTTTGGCTTGCTTCTCACTTTTTACCCTAAAACATCAGTTTGAAAGACAGAAATTGCATAAGGTGATCAGGAACAGTGCTTCATGCCAAGATTGCTGTGCACATGAGGTCTGACTTGGGCGAAATATTACCAGGCTCATGTAAGCTGTGGTTATGTGAGGGAAGCTCTCTGGTCATAGGGAAAGCCACAGAGAAGAGCCCCACCGACACACACGGGAGAGGCTCTGCTGCTGCAGCGAGCTGTGTGTCAGCTCCCACAAGCTAGCCAGGCCTACGTGGGAGACCACCAAGGGAAGCTGTGATGCTGCAGGGCGAGATGCTGCGTTCTGGCATGTTGCTCTGTGAGTCAGAGCTAAGTCAATGTATTTTGGATCTGAAAAGAGACTGATGGGTTACAGTCTCTGAAGACCCCTGGCTATATTTTTCATACAAGGGTACCAAATTAATGATATCCCAAATTCCAACAGGGGTTACTCTACCTGTCTGACAATTCTGCCTCAGGGCTCCACTGGGAGCCAGGGACAGGCTGCACATTTGAAATGGCAGCATGAAGTAGTGGAGCAGGAAAAGATGTTCTGCCTTTTGATATCAGTGGGGGATCTGGCTCCAAACTTATTTGTCTTTCCCTGCACTGCGGTGATTATCTATGGCCTGTTCAGTAGCTCTGTACTGAGAAGCCATCTCAATCCAGAATGAGATGTCAGTAACTTATGCATCAGTAACCTTGAAAGTGATTTTACATATTGTTGTCGTTATTGGCTAGGATGTGGGTTCTGTCATTATTTTTGCTTGGTGTCATGTTGTTTGATTTGATGATGCAGGAGAATCTTCTGTCACCAGAGTTGAAGCAGAATCATCTGAGCAGCAAAAACATGGATACCTGTAGAGCTGTGGTAAGGTTTGCATCCAAGCTTGTTCCAGCATCCATGGTACGCAGCCTGGCTAATATGCCTGTAACCACAGTGCCACCAGGTCTCACTCATAGCCTTCAATACTGGCCAAGTGGAGGACGTGGTTCAAGAAATATCTTGGATCAGCAAGGACTTGTGGTCTAACAGGGCTGAAGACATTGACAAAGCTAATGCAGAAGAAATCAGTTACTGGGAGAAACTGAATGTTTCCCCTTGTGATATTGACTCACCATTTGTCCTGTTCAGGGCCCTGTGAATAGAGTTTTTTTTTTTTTTTTTTTTTTTTTTTTTTTTTTTTTTTTTCTTGGAAGCTCTATTTCTCATGGCAGTTTGGAAAAGCAGCAAATTAACTGTAATCATGTGTTGCGTGCCAAAGGGGAGTGAACTGCACTCAGTAGAGAAACAGCTTAATTAGGGTGCCCTTGGCAGAGGCAAGACTCAGTGCTGGGTGTATTCTGAAAAGTAATTATAATTAACGGTTTACTTCTAAGGGTGGGAGAACTGGAGGGTCAGTCTAGGACTTGAGTTCACTACAGACGAAAGTGTAAAGGGACTTTATGGAGGATAAGGAAAAAATCAACTGAGGCAAATGTTTTCATGCCGGGGAACCAGGCAGAGGGGGAAGGAGACGTTTGGTTCCTCTTCAGCTCCCAGCATGAGAAATAAGAAAGGCAGATCATCCTTTTCGAAAATGTTATGATTCTTCCCAGCAGGTAGAAGAAGGCCCAGAGAGAGCAAGAACTCAGTTGTGTGCCAGCCAGCACAGGGCACCCTGGACCTGGCCTGCCAATGTGAGCATCATTGCTCATTTCTCAGTGTCACAGCAATGTTGAGCATGTGGCACCTTAACGAACCCTCCGTGGAGGGTTCTCCAGATCCCCAGTGAGCAGCATGTGCTGTCACTTTGACTTGGTTCTCCTATTGCTTGTTCAAATGTTCGTGTGTGTGAGAGAAGTATCTGGAACTTTTCCCCAGCCTGCTGCAGCCATATCTGTACATTCTGGAAAGGCAATTAAAAAAATAACAAAACAAAACAACAACAAATAAAAACAGTACTATTACCTGGAAAACCCTGAAAGAAAATTACCCAGACAAAATAAAAACAATAAACTGCTTACAGAAAATTATTCTAAAATAATTGAGTCTGAGATTTAGTGGGAAAACCTGCATGTGATGATATGGGAAAGGCATGATCATGGTGCCACTGTCCAGGGACTCAGCTGTCGTTGTATATGAAGGCATGAGCTTTGCCTACCATTTTCAGTTTGCAGCCTTGAAAACCCCCAAAGGGTTTTAATAAGCTATGAGTCCTGTTCCATGAGCATTGCAATGCTGAGGCCTCTGATCTACCTGGGATGAGGATGAGTAGGAGAAAAGGTCCAGTTGGGCAGGGCAGTGAGCAACACTTTGAGCATGACAGATCTTTGCTGAGTGAAGGTAGGTGGGATGTGGAGAGATGAAATGTCCTTCGTTTCTCTTAGTTCCCACAGTAGACCTTTATGACTTGGACTCAACATATTTCGGGGAAGTTTCATCAGGAACAAGCTCAACAGACATTAAGTGTCGAGACATTTCATTCCCGCGCAATCCTAGGGTGAAAGCAAAAGCATTCTTCTGAACTGAACTTCAGTCTTCTGCACATCATGGACAAGAAAGAGGGAGCTGGTCAAAAACTCCTTTCAGTGTGGACTTTTTCCTGCCGAGCCTTTATTCTGCATTCAGAGCTTTCCAGATCTTAGTACAAAGTACTGGTATGGACTTGGTGGTCCCTAATTTGGAAGTTAAGGATGTGATTTGAGGATGAAGTGGTGACAACAACACCACACTGAGCACATCATTTGGAAAATGTCACCATTGTTGTTCTGAGAACAGTATTCAGGTTTGTTTACCGTACTGCCAAAAGAAATAGGACAGAAAGAGAAATAAACAGAGGAGGGCGACAGAGATGAACAAAGAAGGTCTGCAGAAAGGTTAATGGTTTGGACACTACAAGAGCAGAGGCAAATAGAGGTCAGGAAGCAACTAGAAAAGAAGAGGGAGAATTAAAAAAAAAAAAAAAAGTAATAGTATTAAGAAGTGTGAAGAGAAATGCCCATCATGCTGCTGTTGTTTTAGAGATGGATTAATGTGTTGATCTCTGGCACAGCCTCTAAGGAGATGGGTACCAGCACAGCAGACCACGCACAGAGATATAGTTTTATACTGATTTTTATGGGCCATACACTTCGGCAGAGGCAGTGAAGTCTCTGTCAATGGTGTGGAGAGTGCTCAGACATGATTGTGAGAGGAAGCTGTGGGATTGCTGTCAGACATCTAATGATACCAGTCTAGGAGAAAGAAGAGATGGAGGAGATGGATGAGAGAGCTTTAGACATAGATAACATATTAGAAAGCAGTAGCAGTAGGAGAGAATATCAGGTCCTGTGCAGTGAGAGATCAGTTCCCTCAGCTGCAGATCACTGAATCACTGACTGTGGCTCATTTCATAGGGCTGGACAACTGCAGAGCTACAGCCTGTGAAATATCTGCAGACAGAAGAGCTGTGATTATTGTAAAGGTGGCTGCCTTATGGAATATCGCCTTCTGCTCTGGGGAGAAGCTCATCAGTGCAGGATTAAGACAAAAAGATCCCCTTCCATGTAACCATTGACTATTAAAGATTGTGGCATCTTGCTGTGACCCTGGCTAGTGCCAGAAATAAGGTGCTGGGCCAGACAGGCTAATGAACAATCTGTAGCTCAAAGGTGCAGCCTGAAGTATGACACCCGAAGCAAAACAGGCAGCTTGCCTTTGAGACACAGACACACACAGACAGTGCCTTAATGAGCAGATGTTTGAAATCCATCTGAGATACCTCATGAGGATGCACTGTCAGACTGCAAGGCTGGAGAAGTTTAAATGGAGCTATAAAATGAAGTCAGGCTTGATAGACACTGCTGCCAGGCAAACTCACATGGAAAGGAAGAACAAAAAGGAGACCTCTTGCTTTCTTGTTCCAACCTGTGGGAACCTAAATATAGAGAGCTCTGACAAGCCTGCTGCCACTCCCCACTCCATCAGCTGTACTGCGCAATCCCCACTACACCCTCCCAGCACTCAAGGAGGGCAACCTTCAGGGCAGGTACTGGGAATTGCTCACCTCCACTTTATAGCATTTGGAGAAAATCCTGGACCTGCCTTAAGTTCTCAGTGCGACTCTTCCAGTAGTGGGGTTAATGTGATGGTGCAGTGGGAGACAAGAATACTCCTGCAACAGGTACAGGAGCTCATTGAAGACAGTGGGGCAGTACTCCCACATCTTGGGAACAGGTTTTCAAGATGTAATGCAAGGAATAAAAAGATCTGCAGCAAAGGCCCAAGGAACAATCATTTTCTGCCTTCACTGATGCTTCAAATGAATCTGGTGTTACTGTGTGGCCAAATCAGTAAAGCCATAGGGTACATGGATAACTGAATGACCTGCTATTCCCAAGGAGGGAGAAACTCTGCTTAAACCCTGCTTGCACTTATAAAAATTGTTAAAATTTACATATTCTGTGCCAGAACTGGAGCAGAATACTTTGTTCCTGTCTTATGTGCCATTGGACTGCTATGCCTTCATAGCTTAGCAATGTTCTTTGGTGCAAATCCAGGAGAAACCACTGTAATGTCGCAGTTGACTGGAGAGGTTTGATGGATCTGGGAATTTCAGCATAGCTATGTCTAGAGCTCTTCCTACAATGGCCCGAATGTTATTTTTTTAATACATTGATCTGTTCTGGTAGAGTGGCTCTTGGTACAACAGCAGCAAATTCACTGCAAATTGTTGCATGTATTTTCTGAAAAGTCTGCATGCTTTGTATCTGAGGAGTGAATCTCATGCTGTACATGCTGAACAGTATCCTGTTCTTGGGATGTACAAACACAGTAGAGAGGCTGATGCTTGTGATGATGAGTGTCAAAGTTTTTCAGGTTTATTTTCTATTTTTTTGCTGCTGTATCTTGTTCTGTCAGCCATTTGTATTAAGAAAGTTCTTGATTCTCATGTGCCTTTTTAATGGGAGTCAGACACAAATCAGAGATTAACATATTATTTATTTCCTGAGAAATTGTTCTGGTGGATACTTCATGAAAAAGAAGTAGTCTTGCAAAGCTGGAATTTGTCTCCCCTGACGTTAGACATCTACACTGCAGATATCTATGTCTGCATCAACCTCCAAACTGGCACTTTTTTAGGTCTCTCCTGCAGGATGTGTCAAATCTTCAGTGGTCCTGTTTCTCTCCATTGCCATTATGGGGACTTTAGATATAACTCAACTAACTTTCATGCTATACCTATATTTCTCAAGTCTCCGTGATGTTATTATGCAATTACATCCAGAGACATCCAGATGATACAGGTGACTTGTCCCAGCCACCCTTGAGCATTTGAGACTGTTTAGGTCTCGTTTCACTGTTTCCTGATACACCATAGGAATGCAGAGTAGAGGCTGCCTGACAAGAACATCCCCTAGGTAAGCATGGTCTGATGTATCTGATTGTATCTCTTAAGCTCATTATCCTTGGGGAGCATGGTTGCATGCTGCAGAGGCAGCTGTTCTCATTGTTTCATTTCTTTTCATTCTGTAGATACTTCTGTCAAGTTACCCTCTACTCCTTCTACAGGGAAAGCTGCTCGATAGCTCTTGATCTCTGTCCCTGAACAAGGCTTTCTTTCAGTCATCAGCTCCATCAGCTAATTTTTCAACAACTGTACCTGCTGGCCGCTTACTCTCTTCTGAAATTCACTGTTTGTATGAAACTGGCCCAAACTTCTTCTCTATTTTAGTTCTGCCTGAATATCTGCATATTGATACAGTGCAGTGGTTCCTCTGAAAGCTGCTTACCCACAGGGACGTAAATTCAGGGTGCCCTGCTTTTGCCCATATCTACTGTGAGCCACAACAGGGACTACAGCTACCACACAGGACACTAGAGGTACCACCACAGATCACCATCCCAAATTGTTGTCTACTGTGAACACATGCGGATTGAAGCTTTGGCCAACCACTTCAGATGGAGGAAACAGGGAGGACTTGATGCAATTCCAAGGCTTGATCCTTCCCTCAGATGAGTAGATGTATGCCTGACTCTGAGAGCAGATCCCTTCAGAACAGGTGTTTTTTTTCCATTATGGGAGGTTAGAAGCTCTTCTGCTAACTACAGCTTGCCCTTCTCTTTGTGTGCTCAGTCACAGGAACAGCAACAGCCAAATCTGACACTGGAAGGAAACAGCTGGTTCAGTTCCCACCACCTCCAAAGGCAGCAGCTACCTCTGTGGAAAGATAGATTTGGCTGCAGATGTGGCAGGAGGAGCCCTCAGGAGGGTACCAAACCTAGATATAGCTTCTCTTCATCACCATGACTGCAAAGCCTTGTCTCAGCTAACTCTACCCTTTTTAGAACATTGTGTATTTCCCAGTGTCTTTGGAGTTAAAATTTCCCTTCCCCTAGTCATTGGCATACCTAAAATTTTCCTTCAGTGGTGACAGCAAAGACAGTATTCTTAGGAACCCAGAACTGTCCAGAGCCAGTAGCACTTTCGAGTCTCTAAACAAATTAGAGCATGCCAATGGACGATAGTAGCTGTCTGTGGATATGGTCGTAGTCCATGGCTAATGCAAGGAATGCCACTGCTTTCATGGAGGGTTAAGCTAAGTCACATTGCCTCAGATTTGCTGTGGGCTAAGAGCATACATGAACACTTTTCACAGCTCAGTGCATGCACTGCATCTTGTTAAGCCATGGTAACTTGATCACACTCGTGCAATCCCCAGGCACCATAAAATCACTCTGTTCATGCAGTGCAGATGCCGTCTGCCTGCTGTGGGCTGTATGCTCCTGCGCATTAGCCACAGATAAATCACTTCGTCTCATGCTCAATAGGGAAGGAAAAGGAATGATATGCGTTTTGTACAGGGAACCCAGACTGTGGAAAGTAATAAACGGAGTCCTGGGGAGGAATGAGTGTGGAAGAGTAAAGTCATTCCTTCATCTCTGCAGAAACTGATTACAGCTAGAATTCCTTGTGAAGATGAGAGATGCCGTCTCTGGAGGAGGATGGTGGGTGAGAATGGCAGCACTTTTAGTCCAAGAGATGCACTCTTCCAGTAACTGGATTTTCCACCATATGCCCACAAGAGCACCATAGGAGGGTGGCAGCTCCTGTTTCAAATGCTTCTACAGAGCAGGAAACTTCTCACTGCTGTTCGGATGCCTCATGTAATGCAGGAATCAGGCAGACAGCCCTCTCTTATTGCATCCCTGAAGGTACCAAGAAAACAGCTGCTCTCCCATCATTGGAGTAAAACGGTCCCAATCCAAGGCTAAATCCTCAGCCTCCTGTTCATGCTTTGCTCATTCTTACTAGCTTGTCCAAGCTAGACCTTGTTACTTCCACACAAAGAAGGGAAAACCACCAATGTTGCATCCCTATCCCAGCACAGCCAACCTGAGGGACCCACAAGTCAGGGTCTGCCCCGATAATCAATCATAAAGGGTTAAAACTTAGAAACCACATGCTTTTTTTGAACCTTTGTGTGATACTTCAGGTCTTCTCTGTACTGCTGAAATGTTCATGATCTCAATTACAAGAGATCCAATGGGGATTTGGAAAGACTGCGTCTCCCAAACCCTTGGGCCTTTTTACCTATGGAACAAGAGAAGGAAAGGTCAACATGAGGAGCCTTCTGAGATACGTCCCCTCTGCCCCCTAGGCAGGCTGTTCCTGGAGCCAAATACATATTCAAGTACCCAGTGGGCTGGCCGTTACAGTTCCAGGTGTGTCTGGAAAGGCTCCCTGTGCATGGGGATGCAGTGTGGCTTAATGCACTCTCAGGGGCCTGGCTGGCAGGTTGGTGGCTGTTCTTGAACAGTCATAGCAGAGAGAAAAGCACAGCCAACATAAGGCTGCTCCTTCAGAAAGTTTCACCATGTCTCTTCTGCCAGAGGAGGTGTTGGTTAAAATGCTCATCAGATCAAACCTGAATTGAACTGATGCACTCTGACTCTCTTTGTGGATGCTCTCAGATGAATCAGTCTATGAACTGCTCTTCAAACCAAGTTCTGCAGCTGTTAAAATCATGATATCTCTGCAACCAATACAACAGTGAGGTAACTGTGGCTGCCCTGAGGGGTCACTGGGGTGGCTTCAACCATGAGAAAGTGTTGCCAGCTTTTCTGATTGTCCTCAATCAGAATGACTTCATTAAATGTCTTGTCCTGATGGCATTTATCTTCTGTTTTCAGAAACCCTAGTCCTGAGTTTTACCTTCACACAGATATTGCCATATCCTAATATGTCTGAAACACACAACTTGCTGTGGTGGCCTTCTGATGTACACAGAGATAGAGGCAGACCAGGACTGATACTGGATTGTGGCTTCAGGAGAGGACATTTTTGATTGGTGTTCTTTTTATGAAAAAGAACAAATCAGGTCTCACTGGCATGTCTGTGATGATCTAACTCAGTCATGAATTAATTTCAGGGGAAATGAGACACAGCTATTCTTGAGTAGAAAAGGCACACAAATGTAAAGAAAATGTGCACGAACACAGAGACACCCTGTGTAGCTGGAGGAACATATTAGGGGAGTGGAGCCTTGGCAGGGCTCACAACAAAAGGATGCTTTTGTTTTTATGAAAGCAAACTCCTGGTTTGCTTTGGGCTCAACATGCTGCTAGCCCTTGTTCTCCAAGGGGGCTTGTCACTTTGATGGGGATGAGGGAAGGACGGTGGAGAGAATGGATGCATGCAGACATTGCTGGTTAATACGGTCAGTTTCCCATGAGCCTACCCAGTGCCTCTTCTCCTCTGCCTTTCTCTCCACCCTCAAGTGTCCTTTTTGAACAATGGACTTGGTGGGGGACAGTGTCTCCTGCCAAGTGCACCCAGTGGACATACAGCTTTCATAGGTCTCTGAGGGGAAGCTCACGATGTCATTGTTCTGCTCTAAAGAATAAACTTTATGGAGTAGATTGAGCTTTGGGCTGTCAGCAACCAGTAGAAGTGCCTGACGTTAGAAGGTTTTCATCTTTCATCCAGATACTGTCCTACAACTGTTTCCAGGAATTAGTGTCATATCTATACACCCAAACCTTTTCACATTCAGGATGCCTATTGCAATCCCATTCTGTAGGTACCAGCTGTGAGGCAAGTGAAAGGAAATGATCAGAACTGAGCTGTGGGGCACAGGAAGTGTCACTGGCCCCAGATGACAGGGCACACTGAAGTCTCAGCAAGCAATTTTGGGTTTCCCATCCCAGAGTATTCCAGGCAAGTTTACCTATTGGATAATGTCCCTTTTGCCCCAGTGAGACTCTTCTTTCTCTCTGCAGGAAATTGATGTCACAAAGCCCAGTGAGAGACCGCAGAGAAAAGGAAGGTGATATATATTTTCATCAGACATTGATTTCACTCACTCCTGCTCTTACCCCACTCACCAGCACTGAGACATGGGTCCAAGGATCTGGCCAGGGTCACCTGCATGTGGTATAAAGGACAAGGGCTATTGGCTGTCAGCTCTTCGGTATGTCTTTGCTCCTTCTTTAATAAAAACAAACTGGATTTTGGTCTGGTCTTTTAACAACTAACAGTAATAACTATATAATCTTTGACTCCAAAGCTTACGTACTTCACCCTCCTTGAATATTAGGCAGGTTTGGCCCACTGATTGCATTTCCTTGTTTCGGTTCTGTTCATGGTTACAGTGTCTTCTGTTGGGATAACAAGCAGAGTAATGGCATGCGCGATATGCTGTACCTTGTTGCCATCCTCCAGTTATCATTGTGAAAGCCTTTACCGGGTGACTCAGAAGTGCTGTGGTCTTTATGCAAATGACACATTCCTGAGTGTTTACCAGTCTGATTGCGTTGATCGTGCCCTTGTTTATCAATAAATGCAATTCTTCTAACCCTTGCTCCAATGTTTCTTCTGGTGTTTTCACACAGACGTTTTCATTTATGCTCCATTCAGAACAGTTGAAACTCCTGCTACAAATCTATACATAATTATGAAATTTTGCAAAACGTTTGGTACAAATTAAAAAAAAAAAAAACAAAAAAACAAACAAACAAACAAAAAAAGAACTCTGCTCTATGCCTTCCTCCCAGCAATAGGTAAATGATTTGTTAGTCTCCTTTTGAAACCCAAAGTTGTACCTCTATGTTTGCCACCAAGACTGCAGAGAAGGAAGGTCAGAGAGCCTCAAAGTTTTAATGTGAGTGTTTTTGCCCATTGTACAGAGTCACAGGGAATGTGAGGGCTGAAGCATCGCCTTCACCAAAATCAACCTGACCAGTCTCTGCTGGAGTCTCTGCTAAGACTGGAAGAGTAAGAGAAGTTCCTAGTCTGATATGCTTGTCTGAAGATGGAGGACTCAGGTTTGTGGGGACTGAGATGCACTGGCAAAGCCGAAAAGTAAGTGTTTGTAGTGTTCCAGCATGTACTTCTAGACAATCAGTTCCATTGCTTTAACTATCACTGAATAAATACCTTAGCATCTACAGATAACTTGTGGCTGTGCTTGTTCTTGTGGCCTACTTTGCTTGGCCTGACCTACAGTGTGTGCAAGCTTGGCACACAGTTCCCTGCTGGAATGAGAATGTGTTTTACTTCATATTTATCTGTCTATCAGATCACTGCAGTTTTGCATAGGCATTAAATAGGGTGCTGCCGGATTGCCTCACCTTGAGATAACAAGGCATTAAAAGTCTGAGCAGGGATGGGAAGCAAATACTGTACAAGGTGAACATTTGCAGGGTATTGGTTCTGGGAGACATGGTGCTGTGTGGGCAAACTTTGCCCTAATGAAACTGAATGTGCCAAGCAGAGCCCAGCACCAACCCTGCCTTGCTTGTGTCATTAACCATTTGATTTGGACTTGGTGCAGGGAGAGACCGGACAGCTGCAGGAGAAATTTCAGGTGGGAGTTCAGAAAGTTTCTTCTTGAGGCTGCCAGGTGAGCGATCACCACTTCATGGTGCTCGGTGCAAAGTCCACATGAGACACATTATACCAAATACGCCTGAGGGAGACACTGCTACACAGAGAGAGACAGTTTTGTGAGTGCTGAACACCTGACATCTCCTTCTGCAAAAGTGCCAAGCACCAGTGAGATTTCTCTCCTGACAGGTGCTGAAGTGTCTGACTGTCTCCCTGTCTTTAAGGTACTGTGGAGCCAAGCCGGTTTTGGAGCCTGTCTGTAGGTTCAGGTGTTAATTTCTCTAGGCATTTGTGTGACACTGTAAAGGCATATTACCAAGTGCAGCATTTCTAAATTTGCTCTAATGAGGCATAGAAAAACGGAAGTCTGAAGTTGAAGATATGTTAATCAAAATACAACTCAGGAAGGTTTGCCTGCTCCACAGTACAGCACTGTACTGCTCCCACAGTACCCAGTGCAAGGAGTGAGGGGCAATGAAGAAAGAAGATGGTAAGAAGCAAGTTTTTCTCCCTAAGATACAGGACACCCAGTGTGACTGCTCTAAATGGTAGCAATCACCACCTTTTCAATAAGAGAAGGAAACTTCTATCTGTAAGAGCTCTCCAGGGCTTGCCAACCTAAGAATATGTGGCAGAGACTTCGGCCACTCTTACAGATTAGTTGAGATACCAGAGTTGTTAAGGAAATTCTTTAATTTTATATGCAATCATAATAATGTGTTTTATTGTTTTATATTTCTGTAACTTTGTTCTATTATTACAAATTTATGTTTTTAGGTAAACACATTCTCTACTCTCTAAACCTCTCCTAGTGATAAAACTGAAATAGATTCACTTTCGTGTAAGGAAACACTGCCTATATGAGGGTGTGGTAGTTCTTAAACCTTGGTACCAGAGGACTCGTGTAGTCAGCAAAATCTCAGTAATTTTCTCATAGAAAGCTGAAGAGCCACAGAGAGTCCCACTTGTGTTTCTTGGACTACCTAGGAGCTGGTCTGATGGAGGGAGCAGCTGGTACCACTGAGAGATTGGAAAGCTCCTGAACAAAGTCCAGGAGAACATACTTGGACACTGGGGTACCTGCAGCAACTTCTGGTCTTTATCTCACTGCTCCTGGCCTGTGTGGAGTCAAAAACAGATTTTGTCAAGGTCACAGCTTCATCGGAGAGTGAAAAGTACACTTGAGATGGCTGCCTCTCTCCATCCTCCCGTATGTTATTGGCTGTATTTCTTCAACATTCAACATCTTCTGGATAGGCTGCACCGATGGGCTGAGGTCAACTGTATGAAGTTCAACAAGGCCAAGTGCCGGGTCCTGCACCTGGGGCGCAATAACCCCAAGCAGAACTACAGGCTGGGAGAGGAATGGTTGGAGAGCTGCCAGGCAGAGAAGGACCTGGGAGTGATGGTGGACAGTCGGCTGAATATGAGCCAGCAGTGTGCTCAGGTGGCCAAGAAGGCCAACGGCATCCTGGCTTGTATCAGAAACAGTGTGACCAGCAGGGCTAGGGAGGTGATCGTCCCCCTGTACTCGGCTCTGGTGAGGCCGCACCTCGAGTACTGTGTTCAGTTTTGGGCCCCTCGCTACAAGAAGGACATCGAGGTGCTTGAGCGGGTCCAAAGAAGGGCGACGAAGCTGGTGAGGGGCCTGGAGAGCAAGTCCTATGAGGAGCGGCTGAAGGAGCTGGGCTTGTTCAGCCTGGAGAAGAGGAGGCTCAGGGGTGACCTTATTGCTCTGTATAAGTACATTAAAGGAGGCTGTAGAGAGGTGGGGGTTGGCCTGTTCTCCCATGTGCCTGGTGACAGGACGAGGGGGAATGGGCTAAAGTTACGCCAGGGGAGTTTTAGGTTAGATGTTAGGAAGAATTTCTTTACTGAAAGGGTTGTGAGGCACTGGAACAGGCTGCCCAGGGAGGTGGTGGAGTCACCATCCCTGGAAGTCTTCAAAAGACGTTTAGATGTAGAGCTTAGGGATATGGTTTAGTGGGGACTGTTAGTGTTAGGTTAGAGGTTGGACTCGATGATCTTGAGGTCTCTTCCAACCTAGAAATTCTGTGTGATTCTGTGTGAACATTTTTCCTTAACTTCAATAAAACTGTATGTGAGCGCGTTGAGTGCATTTGAGAGGTACTCTGTGGATCTGTAAATAATTGTATGAGAGCGTGCTCATGGAGGCTGTAGGATCTCTTCCCCAGCTGTGGACTAACTGCAATTAAAAGCAGAAGTTAAAATATATAAGAAAGTGAGAAAACAGTTCTGCAGATTAGATACTCCACCATTTCAGTGGGATTTGGAGCTCACTTTCCCATGGAGGTGTGGTAGGTAGTTCATCCAAGGAGAAAAAATGAAAGACAGACCACAGGAACGTGTTTCACTCTCAGTGGAGATCAGGAATCTGATCTGTTCAGGGCAGCATATAAGAACAAATCCCCAGTGTCAATACTTCTTTGGAGATGTCCCAGCTAATTACAGTCACTCATCCACTAGCATGAGGAAATCAGGCCCATGTTTTATATGTTTGGAGTGGCTGAGTCTTGCCAGGAAAGGGCTGGCTCCTCAGCACAGGGGTATGGAAATAGCTGCTGCTGGCATGAGCTTTCTGCTGAGGCCATGACCACTAAACCTGCTAGTGTTTGATGTGCTGCTGGCTGCTGAGCTGCCTGGTCTCTGCGAATGACCCAGCTAGTAGCCTTGTGGTAGCATTGCTGCTTGGGTGAGAGTCTAAATGCCCTAAGGCTGAGGGGAACCTGTCATCCAGGTAGCCCCTTTCCTGGGGGAGTTGCAGGAACCCAAACTCAACACTGACATGCCACTCCGTCAGTTTGCACTAGATACACAGGACAGACATTTTACCTTGGACTTCAGGATCTGTACCAGGCCAGGAATTTTTTTAGTTTAAAGTATTCAAAATACACTTTGCAATTGTCCCTTTTATTGTTGGGTGTATCCTTGTCATGACTTGGAGCGAGACCTCTACAGTAACACACTGAATGTTTGAGTTAAGACCCAAGGTACACAGTACCAAAAGTGAACAGAAAAGACTATAGGAGTCTGCTATAAAAAAAAAATAAAAAAATGCTACTGCTTTTACCAAGAAGATGCTGGCTGTCTCATCTGTCATGCAACACCAAGTTTTTAATGAGGACTAGGAGCAGATGAGAGCACTTGAAGTTAAGGACAGGAGCTCCGCCACTAAAGGGGGCTGCTCTTTGCTTGTCACAGAGTCACAAGTGGAATCACAGAACGGCTGAGATTGGAAAGGACCCTTGGAAGTATTGACCCCTGGGGTACCCCTCATAGCACTGATCACCATTCTCTGGGCCTGGCCGTTCAGACAATTTTCAAGTCACCTCACTGTCTACTCATTCAGCCCATTTATCAATATCTTGGCTATGACAAACTTATGGGAGGCAGTGTCAAAGACCTTACAGATGTCTAGGTAGGAAATATCCGGTGCTCTCCCCTCATCTACCAGGTCAGTCATTCACTGAGAAGCTTATCAAGTTGTTCAAGCATGACTTCCCCTTGGTGAATCTATGCTGTTGGGTGTTCTTGTCCTTCTGATGATTTTTTTTGTCCTTTGTGGACTTGGAAATGGTTTCCAGGCTGAGTTGTTCCACTACCTTTGCAGGAATTGAGGTTAGGCTGACCAGCCGCTAGTTCTTGTGTCCTCCTTCTTGTCTTTCTTGAAGGTAGAAGTGACATTGTCTTTCCTCCTCTCTTCAGGCACTTCTCCCAGTCACCATTATTGATCAAGAATTATAAATAGTTACCTTACAATGACATCTGCCAGCTCCCTCAGCATTTGTGAGTGCATCCCATCAGGACCCACACACTTATACATGTATATGTTCTTTTGCTTAAGTGTTACCTGACTGGATCATCTTCCACCAAGAGCACATCTTCCTTGCTTCTAGCCTTTCACTTTGGTCTTTGGGACCTTGGATTCGTGAGGGCCAGCCTTGCTGGTAAAGAATAAGTCTTTTTTTTTTTTTTTTTTTTTGTGTGTGTGTGTCACACATGTAATTACAGAAGCCCTTCTTACAGTCTTTGGCATCCCTGGCCAGGTTCATTTCCATTTGGGCTTTGGCTTTTCTAACTTCATCGTTGGCTGCTTGGACAATGTCTCTGTGTTCCTTACTTCCACCGTCTCTTTGCTTCCTTTCTGAGTTTGGCCAGGAGCTCCTTCTTCATCCATACAGGCCTCCTGGCTTCCTGTTCATTGGAATGCATGACTTGCTATTCACTGGGATGGGTTGCTCTTGGACTTGGAGGAGGTGATCCTTGAATATTAATCAGCCTTTATGGGCCCATCTGCCCTTCAGGGTTTTATTTAATGGGATTACAGAGCAGATCCTTGAAGAGCCCAAAGTCTGTTCTGAAGTCTGGGGTTCTGAGGCTCAGGAAACTCCTGGATTGCTTATATCCTACTATACTTTCCCTGCAACAGATAGAGTTGAGATGCTCTATGAGGAGCAGGACCTGTGAACATGAGGCTGCTCCTATCGGTCTGTAGAGGGCCTCATCCCCTCACCAGCAGGATCGAGTAAAACACCTGGGCCCCCATGCCCTTAACCTCCACCCCCAGAGCACTGTAGTCACTTTTGATATAGTCCAAGTTTCCCCTGGCAGTATCATCTGTGCCCACATGGAACAAATGTGTTATCACTGGTGCAACACTATCTCACACAAGACAAGCAGATATACCTAATTTGTTATCTGTGGTTAAAGTTAATTTTCTGTCTATGCTTTTGGAAAGTCCCAAGTTATTTTTCTTTTCTGACATATCTGACATTTTTCCGGCTATTCTGTTTCCTGTTTGAGTTACTTAGCCTAATTTAAGTCAAGATGAAGCATATGCTACTGGCATTTATAATGCACATACATGTATGACTGACTGTCCTATATACCTAATTTAAATTTAACCTACCCTACTTTAAGGCCTAAGCATACTCACCTCCAACTGTATCTTGAATTGCAGACCTGGGATGTTCACTCATGCTGGTCTGGTCCTGCAGGCATCAGTGCCACTGCTGCATGTTCACACCAGAGTGAAAGGAAAACAAGGCTCTGGTCACGTTCCCACAAGGACAGTGTTTTGCAGATCTTGAAGGAAAAAAAGAGTTGCTTAATGAGGGAGACTTCTTCTGGTGTTGGAAAGCTCACTGGGGTTTGCCCTGCAAAGATGCAGCTGGTTGGATGGATTGGAGCTACTGTACTGGTCTCCACTTAAGCCTCCAGCCTCCCCATACCAGTGTCAGATGTGATAACTCCAAAACCAACAAAGAGGGAAGGAGAGGAGGAGAGGCAGACAAATAATCTGTCAGGAAATTGGTGCTTGGCAGAACTGTTCTATCCTGGTTTTACACCTTCCAAGAGCTGCAGCTGAGGGCTGGCTGCTTAGAGCCAACCTTGCTCTTCCCCTCTGGACGCTAAAGGAAAAGCTGAACCATCACCAACTGGGCTACAGCATGAGGTCAGGACTCAGTGACTTCATGAAATCTGAATTCCTGCCCCACCATGCTGTTGGAGAAGGTGGTCCTGCTAAGTCTAAGGTCTCTTTTGCTGGGTGATAGAAGGAGGGACCAGCAAGAATGGATTCGAGGGCAGAAGTCAGATAAAGCACATGGCTCTGTTCATTCCTTCCTCAGTCTTTGGCAATACCTCATTTCCAGGATTTGAAACATTGGCATTGCAACACTGCTGGTAACTATATAGGAGATTTTCTTTTGATCCTCACTGCTGCTTTTTACATACACCTTCCTTTGCAGGAGGACTGCTGTTCTGCAAGGGAATTGGAGAACTATGCTTAGTGGTGAGAGTTCAGCTGCATGACCTAACTCACATTGCAGACTGCAAGGCTGGGCTCCTACATTTGAAAAATACACACGGATTAACAGGCCACAAGTTTTAGGGCTGGATTATTTCACATTAAGCACTGGAATCCAAATGGATCTGCTCTCAGAGGTCTTGGTATTATCCCTTGATATTGGTGGCATTTGGCATTTGGACAACATGACAACATGGACAACATGAAAAACAAAATTAATTGTAATTGTCTAAATATGGGCATGGGAAATTAACTGTGGACACTCAGAGGGAGTGTCTCTTATCTTTGAGACATCTTGAATTGATATGATTTAACGAGAATGAATCAAACTCAGCTGCCTTTGCTGTCAATGGAGAGAGACGTGTGTTGGGGACAGTCAGTGCAATGGTTTAGAGATCACATTTGGATGGGCACACCTTCTGGAGCAGGTTATTTCCCTCCAAATAAACCAGAAGGGATGAGTGCAGAGCAGCACCCAACTCTGAGATGTCGAGTCTGCGTGGAGGAATAGCCACCCTCATGTTTCCTATTCATTTACAGTGGCGATAACACAGAAGGATCCTGGTCTTGCAAAGCAGTCTACTTCTCTGTAAAGTACCCGTTTGGCAGAGCTGTGGTGCCAGCAACAAGTGGTGCAGCATCCCCATGGACTTTCAGGATTTCCCTTTGCCTGCAACCTCCAGCACAGGCTAAAATCATAATAGCATGTTTTGGTGGGGTTTGGGGTGGAAGACAAAATTCTAGCCATAACTTGACTTCAATGATTCATGGGCTTTGAGGTCAGAAGAGATTAAATGATCTTATCTCTCCTCCTGAGATATATAACACCTGGAATGTCACCAACTGATTTGAGTTCATAACCCTCATGACAATGCAGAAAGCTGCCTAGTCTTGTACTCAAAATCTCCAAGTGGTGGAGAATCCACCACATTCTGAAATTGCTTCAATGATTCATTGACTTTGCCTCAGCTTCCAGCAGCTGTTGGTTTTGTCTGTCTGCTATCATCACAGATCTGCTTTTCCTCTGGCTGATTATAGACTGTAATCAAGTCACTTTTTAGCTAGTTAGTCCCCTTTGTGAGCACATACTGTGAGTTTAAATACCCCTTTTAACTCCAAACTGGAAGCAGTCTGCATGGTTATTACATGTCTTCTGGAATGCTATCAGCCCAGAAGAAGCATAATTTCACTGATGGACACGTTATTTTTGGATCAGGTAGCGGTTTGGTGTAGTTACAGGAAGGTTCTATCTACCAGTGTCCAGACACTGCTATTTATTATTTTAGTAGCTTAGCATCTCTGAGCTGTAGTGAATGAGAAGAAATGTTGTTGTTGCCCCAGGGACAGCATCTCTCTCTGGAGGACTTGCTTGACTCCTTGAGAAGTTTTTCCGTGTGTAAAGACTCCTTTGGCTATAGACATAGACAATTACAGAAGACGATTGATTTCTTTTGGAGCTAGGAGAAAGTCTCTTCCTTCTGGGATATTTATGGTGGTTTGATTCCTCTGTTATCTCTTCTGTTGAGCAATGGAGACAGTGAGTGATAGGCTGATAAGTACTTTAGGGTACTAGCTGGGATCAGGCTTCAATGACACTATACATGCACATGAGGAATGTGAATCTTTACCCTAATTAGTTTATAAGCTGAATGTACAAAGGATTAACTGTTAACAGGGAGGGAGAACAACTTGTTTAATATTTGCAGTGACTGAGGTTTATAGCTTAAGGCATCGTGATGATGAACATAGAGACTAGTTCCTTTATCTTCTTATAGAAGGATTTTGCAACCAGCCTGGTGACAAACTTCCCTGGACCAGCTCCATGTTGCTAACAGTGGGATTTTCATATAAGCTTCTATGCATTTAATGGTTGGGATTTTTCTTAATCAAAACAAATAAAAATAAAAAAAATCTGAGGCCCTATTTGAGGTCTGCAGGAGTCATTTGGTAACTAACTCCTACTGGTCTTGCCTTGTTAATCAGGCCTAGGACAGTAGACCTGCACCTGGGCAGCAATCTAGCTGACAGTGCATGGAGGCCTAGAAAACTGCTTAATTTCTGCTGCATCTCTCTGCCTAACATGTCTCATAGCAGGAGAGACAGACAGCATACCCCATTGTGAGGACAGAACTTAAAAGAGCAGCTTCCAGACTGCACCATAAAGCCCTTAAACTCCTAGCTTCATCTACTAGCATGTTGTTGTTGTTAATATTAATATTAATTTTATTATTATTAATAATAGAAATAATAATAATAGAAATGATGATAGTGATAATGATAATGATAATGATGATGATGATGATGATGATGATGATGATGATAATAATAATAATAATAATAATAATAATAATAATAATAATAATAATAATAATAATAATAATAATAATAATAATGTTAAAGTGGGAACTCTGGCACAGTGATAATTTTAGATATGTTTTTCTGAGTTCTGAAAAACCCACAATAATATTTAGAGCGCTTCCCATTCATGTCTATCATCAATCTATGTCAGTAGCAGTCTATGTTGGGCAATTAGATATTATATGATTTATTAAAAACAGTTAAAGAAGAACTGTGCAATTAAAGTATGGATTTCATCCTATGCACAGACATAGGGTGCCTAACATTGATGCAAAGCCTGGCAGAGAGGGGATTATTTCAAGAGATTTCTAGATATCCTTGCAGCTGTACATCTGCGGTAAGATGGACCAGGCACAAACTCTCACTCTGAAAATCAGTATTGATTCACCAATTTCTGGGCTTCAGTTTTTAAATGGCAGTTATCTTAGTTATCTAAGTTGCAAGTTATCTTAGTTATCTTAGTTGCAAGTATTAACTATATAGCACGTGACAGGCTTATTAATTGCGGGTTACTGAACACAGGAACTAACTGCAAGGTTGGCAACTGTCGTTACTGTAAGCATCACGTGCATGGAATAAAAATAAGCCAACAGATTAAAGAGATTTAGAGAAGGTAAGAAAAACAAAGTGTAATTGGATAAGACCACAACCAAGATGACACATTTCAAACTGCAAGTGGAGAGAACTGTCACTCAGAAAACAGTAACCAAAGAAGCTGAACAGCTTCAAGTCCCCATGGGTTAACCCTGTCCTGAGGGCAGGTCCATTGCCAAGGCACCAGTGCATTCCAAGTCTTCTCTTCCCAAAGAACTGTGTACTCCTGAAAGATATTATGGAGAAGAGAAGAGCCCCACAGTACAGTAAAAAGGTGTAAAACTGAAAAAGTGATCCCAATGGGGACCCAGCTCCGTAAAAGAATTTTGGAGGCTAGGAAAAAAGCAAGGAGGAGAAGCAGGGCAGGACACAGTCTGAGAGGATCATAAAGTTAGGTGGTGGACTGGCATGATGAGAACAGGGGTTGAGACTATGCAGTGGCGAAATGTGAATCCTCATTTCCAGAGAATGCTACTTTTTTTTTTTTTTTTTTTCCTCCTCATAGATATCCAAGAAAAAAAGTGAGACCTTTAGACCTTTACCAATTTTGGCAGAATGTACAGGAATTAGATACTCATCATTTTTTGCAAAATACTCCTGATTGGAGAGAGGAAAAAAAAAGTATATATATTTGTTGAAAGATTTCAAAGAGTTTTAGACAAGACCTAATCTCTCAAATATCCTGCTCATCGTTTCTGTCATCGTGAGTGGGTGCTGCATGCATCAATCCTTTTATCGCAAAGGGCAGTTCTCCTTCCTGCATCCAATTCCCATGAGGGATGATGGACCACTTCATTCTTCTCCGGTGGTGAAGTGGAAATTCTTTGCTACAGCTGGTCCAGTGACTCTTGGCTAGTGTCTTTCCCAGTGATTACTTGTGTGTGTCAGACCTGGCTTGTCTACACGTGTGGCTTCATTATCGGTGTGTGGGCTTGGCCCCCAGTAGCTCACACAGAAAACTCTTCTGTTGGGGGGCCCTCAGACTAGAACCAGCACAACTTATGAGCCAGGCATTGTTTGCTCTGGCAGCCTGGTGCAATGAAAGGCCTTTGGTCTTCCTCAGCTCTCTTTGTTTCTTCTCTAAGGTTTTCTGTCCCTGCTCAAGCTATCACCACTCTTGTTAGCATACACACAACAAATCCCGACCTCGGGGTGTTCAAAGATTAGGAAGAACCAATGTCTTGTCAGTGAAGCTGGAGGCTCGGAGAGCATCAATAACAATACCTTATGGATGGCCAGTACATGGAATAATGTGTGAGGGAGTCTCATGCAGGTCAAAATGCCACAGCATTAAAGAAACAATCTCACAGAACCTTTTGTTTCTATATGAGGACAGCAGAGCCTATGATCTCAGCTTGTAGACTCCTGACTGGAAACAACCTGGAACCAAATAGTTTGGTTGCAGAAACCAGCCTGGATATGAATTGGTCATAGCAGTAAGCTCTGGGCTCTGGTCCCAGATGTCTTGCTCTGTGTGAATGTAGCTTGGGGTACACTATAAATGCCAGTGGGGTCCATCACACCAACAGTACCACCCTGAGGGATTGCTTCTAGCCTGCTCTTCGCTGTGTGGATAGGATGATTTGTCTCCTCTGACCTACATATATTAAGAGCTAATGAGGATTGACATGTCCCCTAGCTTTGCATCCACAGTGGGTCAGGCAAGCTGACTGGGTCACACATGACACTCTGAAAGCTGTCTTGGTTATGGTTAATATGAGTGTAGACTTCTCTGAGGGTAACTTTCCTCTGGAGCAATGAAGAAGATGGGCTGGTGTCCTAAATAACTTCAGCTGCCTGCTCCTGCATTCGAGATCAGGTCCTGGGGATTCTTCTGGGTTCAGAGGAAACAGTAGAAGAATTTCTCACACAGACACAGAAGAATGAACTAAACCCTAAGAAACCACAGATGATCTCCGTTCCCAGGAGAGGGAGATCTCATTCCAACAGGATGTCTGGAGTGGTCTTTTCTATATCCCACACCAATTTCTTATCCTTCCTTCCCATGGGAACTAGAATTAGTTTTTAAGAGTTTCTTCCTCTGAAGGTCACTTAGACTTCATAATCTTTTATACGTACCGATTTTGGCCTTTTCAGCTCCTTTTGATGGGTATGTTGGTCTTTTGGCTCTGGGACACAGCCCAGTGTTCTTTGGTAAAATGGTTCAAAGTACAGAAACAAATTTTAGGTGAGTGCTGTGAAATACCTGGGGGAATCTGAAATTCTTTCAGCCTTTGTATATTAATGAAAATGAAATCTGCAAAACATATAGAATCTGACAAAATCATTGTTCTGAAAGTCTTTTTTAGTTGAAAAATTCTGTTAATAATGAAGTCCATGGTCTTTTTATTCAATAAAAATACACATTTTGGGAAAAATATTTTAATAAGCTTTCCATATTGAGGTAAATGAGTCAAACCTGAGATTGTACAATAAATGTTTTTCTCTAGTTGAAAGATTTTTCATTTAAACTGTGTTTTGAAGGAAAAAGTGAAGTGAGCTTATGGGCTTCTTCTAATGGCAGGATAACAGAAATTCCCTTGTATTTTGGGAATCCTTGACTGCATCTTTAATACCTCTTGACTCATTTATTTCAACAGATTGGATTTCAAACTGGTGTTGATGTGCTGTCTATTCCTTCATCTCTAGCCATGCAACCCTTGGGAGTACACTGGCTCCTTATTTTTAATGGCGTATTTTATTTCCTGTTTTTGAAGTCTGTAGACATGGGACTTCACAGTGACCTAACTTCTGTTATGTTGGAATGCTTCATCTCCCACTGTTCCTGCAATACTTGACAATATTGATCCAGCCCTCTCCCCCCACGCTAATTCTCCATGATTACCTAAAATTAATTAGCAGATGTTTGCAAAGTTTGTTCGCTACTTCCTATAGCTCCTTAGTTCTTGTTATATTATGGAATACAGGTAGTCCAGACTGGTACTCCGGTGCATGGACTCTCTGGGTTTTAATTGCAAGAGGGAAAAAGTGACTTAGCATATTCATGTGATTTGGTCCAGCTTCCCTCCATTACCTGGGCAGCCCTTGTCTGCTTGAAAGACTGTCTTACATGCAAATACAAACCTTCAGCTGTAAGGAGAGCTGGTAGCTTGAGCACCTCTTCCCTCCCAGCGCAGGGCATTCTGCCATACCCTGAAGCAGTCCTGGACTGATAGATGCATCATAGGTACAAGAAAAAACATTTCTCACCAGCATGCATTCCCATGGCTCACGGTGCTACACACACCACTGCAGGACCTGACCCTTAACTGCTGCCCCTGTGACAAAGGTGAGGTCTTCATTTGGACACTCCCTGAACTCCTCAGGCGTGAAGAACAACTCTGGGGTCAGGCTCTTTACTGGGATAAAATAAACCATGCGATTCAGTTCCAACTCCACCTCTTGAGCAAGAGAGCAAGCATGAGCCATCAGAGGGAAATGTCTGAGATGAGATAAATGATCAGGAAGGTGGAGTGGGGAGGCTGCAGTTTGGGACTTGTGGGTTAAATGAATGAGGAAACGCTTGCTTTGTAACAGAAAGGGCTTACATTGCCTGGTTCTCCACTGCTCCAGCATGCTCCACATGCTGGAGAACATGTCCCAGACACCAGCCTGGAGTGTGCTAGGAGGTGTTTGTTGAGTGACAGGTGACCATGCTGTGAGATGAAGTGAGATTACAGACTGGATATCTAGTTGTCCTGAGTACAGTGAAATAAGGATACAAAGCTGACTTTATTCCTCTTCATCTGTCCCTAGGGCTGCTGGGGACCAAATGAACCTTTGGAAAAGGCTGAGAAGTGTCTGTACTCACTGCAATGGCCCAGCCTCCTGATCTACAATTTCTACCTTGGCAGTGCTTTTCACCTGTGTTTCAAACCTATGTGCCTCTGGATATGCACAGATGAAATGACAGAGGCCTTCCCACTTGCAGCAACTTCAACCAACACCATGAACTCAGCACAGCATCCCATCTGCTGGCAGCACAGGAGTCAGTGGCAGAAGGACAGCTAGCAGCTGATTGCCTGCTGAAGATCACTTCTTCCAGCCTGCACACCCCTGGTTCCTCCCTCCTGCTAGACAGGCTGGCTGGGGAGGGTGACACCGTGACCAGGAGCACTGGAGCTCGCACTTGCCCGTGGCACCTGCCCAAAAGAATTAGTCAGAGCCACTCGGCAGCTGCCTTGGAGGAGTCACCTCCATGCACCCTGCCAGGATCAGTGGGACTTCAGACAAAGAGGACAGTGTTTGGGTAATTTGTCGATGCCAAATCTGTTCATTATCCGTCTCTCAGTATCAGATAAGCGTCTGGAAGAACTGGTCGGCAGCCATAGGGATGGTGCTTTCTGGCAGTGTCTGACAGCCTGACAGGGCAGGGAAAGCTCGGGGGAATTTCTGTACAATGAAAAGAGGCAACACACCATGTCGAAGGCCAAGACTGTGCCGAGGACCATTGTGTTCAAATCCCACTGCAACCAAGGTTTTTTTGCCCCTTGCTGCCTGGCAGCAGGAGCCCCAAGAGCTGACGTATCCTGCCCCGTGGGGTGTTCCCTGTTCCAAAGGGAGGAAACACGATGTCCTCCCCACCTTGCACAGAAGCTCTGCAAATAAAGCACCTTTGAAGCAAGAAAGGGGCAGGCTGGAGCAACACACACTCCCTACCTGCATGTTTTTATTACTATTATCTTATCAGCCGTGGGGCTCACAGATAACTGTACCCAACAGCCTGCAGCCACACCAGACCATCTGAGTTACAGGCAGTGGTGTTCTGTGAGTTGAGGAGCCAACAGAGGCAGGAAAATCTGAGGATACTCCCAAAGCCAGAGGACTCATTTCATGTCATCGGAAAGAAGGGGGTTTAAGAATCTCATGAATGCTCAAAATCAGCAGTCGTTCTTTGAAGCCTACTCTGCAGGAACAGTTGATCTGTGTTTGAGCAACTGGTCAAGCATCTGGAGCCCAGAACTTCCACCTCTGCTCTGTTCATGTCTGTGTATCCTCTCTGTCAAAGGTGATGGTATTCCCTTGGCCTGTCTAGTTTGGGTGTGGACTGGAAGCAACTGGGATTCTTCAAAGAAGAAACCGTCATTGTTGAAAAGTGTTTTCTTGTCAAAAAGGGTTTCTTAGATCCAGGATGGTGTTCTGGTAGGGTGTGGAAGGAATTAGTCACTCCAGAATAACCCAGTGGTTAGGGCATCTGCAAAGTCTGAAGCACATCAGGTTCAGCAACAGCTGAGCCTCATTTAGAACAGGAACTGGAATTTGATCTCCCACATGCCTGGTGAACATCCTCACCACAGGATTATTCTAGAAATAACTTGTGTTTATCCAGAAAACATTTCCAGAGATCTCAGTTTCAGTTTTACTAAATATATATATATATATATATATATATATACCTATATCTATATATATACCCCTCAATTGTTTTATGCTTTCTTCTTTTCCCTAAATAAAACTCTTGTTTTCTGTCCCTTTCCTGTATGGATTCTTCTTTGCTGTATGTACAGTTGCTTTTCTGTACATACAGAAATGGAATCCCTTCAGCTGAGCACTGACCCTGCACCAAAGATAAAGAAGGTACGTGATGTGCAGGCCAGACAAGGAGCTCTCTCCAGCTGCAAGGCTGGCATGTATGCTCTCTAATTTAAGTACCAGAAATCTGTCAAGTTCTTCTAGAGGAGAACATTTGGGAGGTTTTCTGGTGTCCCCTTCACTTGCCGTGTTTTCTCATCTTTGACGGAACTTTTTAGCATAATTACCCTCCATTTCTTGCCTATGTTACACACCAAAGTTCCCCTCTCTGCCATTCACCATTTATCAACCCTCCTGGTCAGCTTTTGCTCCCCAGACACTGGGGCAGCTGTAATGTTTATACTGCCCCTCATTTATCAAAAAACATTGTCTTAGTGCAGACAGACACTTCTGTAGGTGAGCAGGGGTAAAACAAAGGGCTCTGGGAAGTCCACCATTGCCTGTCTAAAGTGAGACATCAAATATGGGAGCTGGGTGACTGCAGCCCACAGCCAAAGAACCGTAAAGTGGCCCTGGTAGAGCTTTGCTCACAGTAAAAGGACACTACAGATGGAGTGACTGAACCTTTATCTGTGTTGAATAATGCATGGTCTGCAAATGTCCAGGACAAGTTGAACCACCTGAGGATAAGCTGAGACTACTGGGAGAGGTCAGCAAGAGCCAGATGTGTCTCTACTTTTTGCTCCCATCTTCTTTTTCAGGGGTCATTTATCTGCTGGCAATTTTCTGTTGTTCATCAGTAACCTGGATGCCCCCTTTGAACCAGCCACTTTGGACAGGAGGGAACTCCTGATAGTTTCAACCATTTAAAGTTGTGGTGTGTCTGTAATTGCACTGCTAGTCTTTACAAACAGCTCTGAAATTTTACCATCAGTCTCCTGAAGTTATTAAATTAAAGGTCTCAGGCCCACTGAACAACAATACATCATTCACTCTGCTACTGTCCGCAAACCGCACCTACAGCAAAAACCTGAGTGAACAGACAGGCTTGCAATTGTCTCCTTAAAGCCAGGACATTCCTGTCTGAATTTTGCATCCGCATCACTGTTTAATGGAGGAAGTAAATTCCTTAGCTGCCCCTGCTGAAAACACTCTGCTCCAGCCAGCCACATTTATGGCTAAGCTCTTCAGATCTGAGGAGCCTGAGATGCCTTCTTTCTGAGAAGTAGAGTTCATCTGCCATAGGACATTTTTTTTTTTCTTGAAAAAAAAAAATAGCTTGTCAATCAAAAAAGGGCCTTCTAGTCATGAATGTAAATATTATCTCAATGCTTTGGTGTTGCTAACCAGAATTCTCCTTATGATATCATCATATGGAGTGGTTCATGAGCAGGGTCTCTGAAATAACTAGGCTCATATCATAGAAGAAGTTTTGTGCAAATCCCTTTGAGAAAATGTACTTCCAAAGCAAAATGCCTTCCAGTCTTCTACAGAATATAAAGCCGCACATGTCCTTTAACTACCGACAAATGCATTGCAGCAGGCATAGTTGGTATTCACTCACAGAGAAGGTTCTTTAGTGAGAACAGCATTCTTTGGGACTGTAAAAGGAGTCATTCGACTGATGTTAATAAACTGACAGATTAGAAATTGGAGAAAATAAGAGGCTGAAGCACTGCTGCTGAAAATGTTCACAAGGCTGAAATAGCTCTGCACATTTTGTCAATCTAGTCAGTTAACTGGAAGGAAGAATCTAATTTATTCTGAGGCCCAACATGATGAATAAGTCATTTCCCCAGATGGGAGCAAGAACTCCTTGAAACACATTGGACAATTCAAAGAGAGCATTTTGGCATTGAGTAATAAATGTGGAAGAAAAAAAAAAAAAAGGAAAAGGAAGGAAAGAAATATTCATTTTTCTCCTCTCATTTGTGAGGAGTGCTTTTCTCCTCTCTGTTGAGGAATTTCATTTTATCTTTACATTCCAAAGCCAATAAGTAAGGATTTATTTTTTATTTTTATTTTTTATTTATTCCCATCAAGGAAGGTCTGTACTAAAAGGAAACAGGCATGAATTATTATATTCAATGTGAGGCCTTTGCATTTGTATCAAGAGGTTCTAATAACAATATTCTGCATATACTCTCTGCCAACAGGTACATGGTGGATCCAAGACAAAGAATTTTCTTGGTGAATCCTCAGAAGGTGACTGTTTGGTTAATAAAATTTACTAGAAAGAAATAGCTTTTAACCCTTAGTTCTTGTTCCCATCAAATAGGTGTAAGACAAAGTAGAACTGCTATCTTTAAATACCCCTGCTCTGTATCTGCAGGTAATGTTTGATTCGATACATGCGAGAATGATGTGAATCTGCCTTTTCAGGGCTGTGAGAAATGGTGACCTGTTCAAACTAAGACCCATGACAAACACCAAAGTTTGGCCCTGGTTATGATTAGGGATTTCACCACCCCCCTAAGTATCACATGGGATATGTCACAAGTTCCCCCTGAGGGACCTGGCAACCTTTGCTCTCCACCTCTTGGCTTGCATCCTGCAGACAAAAGGAAGTGGGTTGGCCCAAGGTCCAAACATTCCTGTACTTTAGGAAATTTTAGTTCTGGATCCAGATTGATGGTATGTGTGAAAGTCTGGGTCCTGGCCATTGGGATCAATGTAGAGGTCATTTTATTCAAGAGCTTAACAGTTGACAAAGTCCAGTAACTCCTGGGGCCAAAGCCTTGGAGTGGAGGTGGATCTGCTGAAAGAATGACTTGCTGAAGAGAGAAATATACTAACCCTGATCCATTAAAGAAAATCATGTCAGAAGGGAACATTAGAATTTCTTTGAATCTGGCTAAAGCAAGCCCTGTGCTTCCCAGACCCTTAATGGGGTACCCACGTGGCACTGTGCAATCCTGCAGTAAATGAGCTTCCTGCACAACGTGGCTGCATCAGCACAGCCTTGTTACTGGGTTATCCTCATTTCACCAGGCTAGTTAGCCAGCATAGAGCGCTGTGCTAACCTGACAGAGCAAGCTGCAAGTTCACAACACACTTCAGAGATTATTTTTTTCATGTCAGAGAAGTAGACTGCATTCATTATGCAGACTAGTTTTTTAATGTGATTACTGCTGCTTCTGTTTTCCATCATGCCTGGAAATATCACAGCAACCAGAAATGCAGTGAAGATCAGCATATGCATGAATCAGGGCAGAACTTGTTTGTTAAATCACAGAAAGCCTCACAACTGTAGGGAAGTAGGGTGAGTTCCAATTTTAGCTTGTTTGCAGCTTTAGCCCATTTCAAGTAATGAAAAGGAAACTGTGAAATACCTAGGGCCAAAGCCCCTGTAGTGTTAGTGCACACTGCCTGATGTCCAGCCTTCCTGCCACTCTTGCACACCACTAAGTTTGAGCTTGCTAGCAAATGAACACCCAGCTCTGTGCACAAGTGTTGAGTCCTGGCAATCTTAGGGGTGCGAAGATGCACTCACTAATGCACACTCAAGTGTCTTCTCATCAGATCCATTAAAAGCCCCAGACTTTGCTTACTTCAAATTGTACGGGCCAGGTCT